>NW_026552819.1:0-679 GCF_027596085.1 Anoplopoma fimbria | reverse complement strand
GGTAAGTGTGACAAAGATGCTATCAAACCTCCTATGCATTTTGACAATAACCTTACCCGTTGTAAAACACTCTGTCATATTTTCGCTATGCTGATCACGACGATTTAAACCGGGCAAGGTGGCACAAGAGACGATGGACACGCCTGCGAATCACCACCCGCTGTCCGTATTAAAACACTTTGAACATTTCCACGCGGATGGAGCAGCATGGAGAGGCTGATAGCACCACTGTTTAGCCGCTTCATGCACTCTTTTACGGACGTTTTCAGCCGGCGGTCGCGGTCATTTTCTCGCGGATGGAGCAGCATGGAGAGGCAGGCTGATGGCACCACTGTTTCCCCACTCCATGCTCTCTCTTTTACGGACGTTTTCAGCCGGCGGTCGCGGTCATTTTCTCGCGGATGGAGCAGCATGGAGAGACAGGCTGACTGGCACCACTGTTTCCCCACTCCATGCTCTCTCTTTACGGACGTTTTCAGCCGGCGGTCGCGGTCATTTTCTCGCGGATGGAGCAGCATGGAGAGACAGGCTGATGGCACCACTGTTTCCCCACTCCATGCTCTCTCTTTTACGGACGTTTTCAGCCGGCGGTCGCGGTCATTTTCTCGCGGATGGAGCAGCATGGAGAGGCAGGCTGATGGCACCACTGTTTACCCACTCCATGCTCTCTCTTTACGGA
>NW_026552818.1:0-9838 GCF_027596085.1 Anoplopoma fimbria | reverse complement strand
AAAGTGATGCATTTACATGAAAACACAAGGAAACTTGTTATTATGAGTCCAGAGGCCCTTACTTGAAGAAACTCATGTAAAGTATGGTTTCCTGTCAGAAAAGACACTTTTGGGGTATTTTAAGGCTGAAACGACTTTTGTGAGCAAAAAAGCCGGAAATGCATCTAAAAGTGATGAAAGTATCATGTTTTCATGAAAACACAAGGAAACTTGTTATTATGAGTCCAGAGGCCCTTACTTGAAGAAACTCATGTAAAGTATGAATTCCTGTCAGAAAAGACACTTTTGGGGTATTTTAAGGCTGAAACGTCTTTTTGCAGCAGAAAAGCTGTAAATGCATCTAAAAGTGATGAAAGTATCATGTTTTCATGAAAACACAAGGAAACTTGTTATTATGAGTCCAGAGGCCCTTACTTGAAGAAACTCATGTAAAGTATGAATTCCTGTCAGAAAAGACACTTTTGGGGTATTTTAAGGCTGAAACGTCTTTTTGCAGCAGAAAAGCTGTAAATGCATCTAAAAGTGATGCATTTACATGAAAACACAAGGAAACTTGTTATTATGAGTCCAGAGGCCCTTACTTGAAGAAACTCATGTAAAGTATGAATTCCTGTCAGAAAAGACACTTTTGGGGTATTTTAAGGCTGAAACGTCTTTTTGCAGCAGAAAAGCTGTAAATGCATCTAAAAGTGATGAAAGTATCATGTTTTCATGAAAACACAAGGAAACTTGTTATTATGAGTCCAGAGGCCCTTACTTGAAGAAACTCATGTAAAGTATGAATTCCTGTCAGAAAAGACACTTTTGGGGGCAAAAAAGCCGGAAATGCATCTAAAAGTGATGAAAGTATCATGTTTTCATGAAAACACAAGGAAACTTGTTATTATGAGTCCAGAGGCCCTTACTTGAAGAAACTCCTGTAAAGTATGGTTTCCTGTCAGAAAAGACACTTTTGGGGTATTTTAAGGCTGAAACGTCTTTTTGCAGCAGAAAAGCTGTAAATGCATCTAAAAGTGATGCATTTACATGAAAAACACAAGGAAACTTGTTATTATGAGTCCAGAGGCCCTTACTTGAAGAAACTCATGTAAAGTATGAATTCCTGTCAGAAAAGACACTTTTGGGGTATTTTAAGGCTGAAACGTCTTTTTGCAGCAGAAAAGCTGTAAATGCATCTAAAAGTGATGAAAGTATCATTTTTCATGAAAACACAAGGAAACTTGTTATTATGAGTCCAGAGGCCCTTACTTGAAGAAACTCATGTAAAGTATGAATTCCTGTCAGAAAAGACACTTTTGGGGTATTTTAAGGCTGAAACGTCTTTTTGCAGCAGAAAAGCTGTAAATGCATCTAAAAGTGATGAAAGTATCATGTTTTCATGAAAACACAAGGAAACTTGTTATTATGAGTCCAGAGGCCCTTACTTGAAGAAACTCATGTAAAGTATGAATTCCTGTCAGAAAAGACACTTTTGGGGTATTTTCAGGCTGAAACGACTTTTGTGATCAAAAAAGCTGTAAATGCATCTAAAAGTGATGAAAGTATCATGTTTTCATGAAAACACAAGGAAACTTGTTATTATGAGTCCAGAGGCCCTTACTTGAAGAAACTCATGTAAAGTATGGTTTCCTGTCAGAAAAGACACTTTTGGGGTATTTTAAGGCTGAAACGTCTTTTTGCAGCAGAAAAGCTGTAAATGCATCTAAAAGTGATGAAAGTATCATGTTTTCATGAAAACACAAGGAAACTTGTTATTATGAGTCCAGAGGCCCTTACTTGAAGAAACTCATGTAAAGTATGAATTCCTGTCAGAAAAGACACTTTTGGGGTATTTTAAGGCTGAAACGTCTTTTTGCAGCAGAAAAGCTGTAAATGCATCTAAAAGTGATGAAAGTATCATGTTTTCATGAAAACACAAGGAAACTTGTTATTATGAGTCCAGAGGCCCTTACTTGAAGAAACTCATGTAAAGTATGAATTCCTGTCAGAAAAGACACTTTTGGGGTATTTTCAGGCTGAAACGTCTTTTTGCAGCAGAAAAGCTGTAAATGCATCTAAAAGTGATGCATTTACATGAAAACACAAGGAAACTTGTTATTATGAGTCCAGAGGCCCTTACTTGAAGAAACTCATGTAAAGTATGGTTTCCTGTCAGAAAAGACACTTTTGGGGTATTTTAAGGCTGAAACGACTTTTTGATCAAAAAAGCTGTAAATGCATCTAAAAGTGATGAAAGTATCATGTTTTCATGAAAACACAAGGAAACTTGTTATTATGAGTCCAGAGGCCCTTACTTGAAGAAACTCATGTAAAGTATGAATTCCTGTCAGAAAAGACACTTTTGGGGTATTTTAAGGCTGAAACGTCTTTTTGCAGCAGAAAAGCTGTAAATGCATCTAAAAGTGATGCATTTTTCATGAAAACACAAGGAAACTTGTTATTATGAGTCCAGAGGCCCTTACTTGAAGAAACTCATGTAAAGTTTGAATTCCTGTCAGAAAATACACTTTTGGGGTATTTTAAGGCTGAAACGTCTTTTGGGCGCAAAAAAGCTGTAAATGCATCTAAAAGTGATGAAAGTATCATGTTTTCATGAAAACACAAGGAAACTTGTTATTATGAGTCCAGAGGCCCTTACTTGAAGAAACTCATGTAAAGTATGGTTTCCTGTCAGAAAAGACACTTTTGGGGTATTTTAAGGCTGAAACGTCTTTTTGCAGCAGAAAAGCTGTAAATGCATCTAAAAGTGATGAAAGTATCATTTTTCATGAAAACACAAGGAAACTTGTTATTATGAGTCCAGAGGCCCTTACTTGAAGAAACTCATGTAAAGTATGAATTCCTGTCAGAAAAGACACTTTTGGGGTATTTTCAGGATGAAACGTCTTTTTGCAGCAAAAAAGGTGTAAATGCATCTAAAAGTGATGAAAGTATCATGTTTTCATGAAAACACAAGGAAACTTGTTATTATGAGTCCAGAGGCCCTTACTTGAAGAAACTCATGTAAAGTATGGTTTCCTGTCAGAAAAGACACTTTTGGGGTATTTTAAGGCTGAAACGGCAGCAGAAAAGCTGTAAATGCATCTAAAAGTGATTTATCATGTTTTCATGAAAACACAAGGAAACTTGTTATTATGAGTCCAGAGGCCCTTACTTGAAGAAACTCATGTAAAGTATGAATTCCTGTCAGAAAAGACACTTTTGGGGTATTTTAAGGCTGAAACGTCTTTTTGGAGCAGAAAAGCTGTAAATGCATCTAAAAGTGATGCATTTACATGAAA
This sequence comes from Anoplopoma fimbria, assembly GCF_027596085.1. Taxonomy (NCBI): domain Eukaryota; kingdom Metazoa; phylum Chordata; class Actinopteri; order Perciformes; family Anoplopomatidae; genus Anoplopoma; species Anoplopoma fimbria. Next base: position 6,557 of record NW_026552818.1, on the reverse strand, counting down.
ACACAAGGAAACTTGTTATTATGAGTCCAGAGGCCCTTACTTGAAGAAACTCATGTAAAGTATGGTTTCCTGTCAGAAAAGACACTTTTGGGGTATTTTAAGGCTGAAACGTCTTTTTGCAGCAGAAAAGCTGTAAATGCATCTAAAAGTGATGAAAGTATCATGTTTTCATGAAAACACAAGGAAACTTGTTATTATGAGTCCAGAGGCCCTTACTTGAAGAAACTCATGTAAAGTATGGTTTCCTGTCAGAAAAGACACTTTTGGGGTATTTTAAGGCTGAAACGTCTTTTTGCAGCAGAAAAGCTGTAAATGCATCTAAAGGTGATGAAAGTATCATGTTTTCATGAAAACACAAGGAAACTTGTTATTATGAGTCCAGAGGCCCTTACTTGAAGAAACTCATGTAAAGTATGAATTCCGGTCAGAAAAGACACTTTTGGGGTATTTTCAGGATGAAACGTCTTTTTGCAGCAAAAAAGGTGTAAATGCATCTAAAAGTGATGAAAGTATCATGTTTTCATGAAAACACAAGGAAACTTGTTATTATGAGTCCAGAGGCCCTTACTTGAAGAAACTCATGTAAAGTATGGTTTCCTGTCAGAAAAGACACTTTTGGGGTATTTTAAGGCTGAAACGTCTTTTTGCAGCAGAAAAGCTGTAAATGCATCTAAAAGTGATGCATTTACATGAAAACACAAGGAAACTTGTTATTATGAGTCCAGAGGCCCTTACTTGAAGAAACTCATGTAAAGTATGAATTCCTGTCAGAAAAGACACTTTTGGGGTATTTTAAGGCTGAAACGTCTTTTTGCAGCAAAAAAGCTGTAAATGCATCTAAAAGTGATGAAAGTATCATGTTTTCATGAAAACACAAGGAAACTTGTTATTATGAGTCCAGAGGCCCTTACTTGAAGAAACTCATGTAAAGTATGAATTCCTGTCAGAAAAGACACTTTTGGGGTATTTTAAGGCTGAAACGTCTTTTTGCAGCAGAAAAGCTGTAAATGCATCTAAAGGTGATGAAAGTATCATGTTTTCATGAAAACACAAGGAAACTTGTTATTATGAGTCCAGAGGCCCTTACTTGAAGAAACTCATGTAAAGTATGAATTCCTGTCAGAAAAGACACTTTTGGGGTATTTTAAGGCTGAAACGTCTTTTTGCAGCAGAAAAGCTGTAAATGCATCTAAAAGTGATGCATTTACATGAAAACACAAGGAAACTTGTTATTATGAGTCCAGAGGCCCTTACTTGAAGAAACTCATGTAAAGTATGAATTCCTGTCAGAAAAGACACTTTTGGGGTATTTTAAGGCTGAAACGTCTTTTTGCAGCAGAAAAGCTGTAAATGCATCTAAAAGTGATGCATTTTTCATGAAAACACAAGGAAACTTGTTATTATGAGTCCAGAGGCCCTTACTTGAAGAAACTCATGTAAAGTATGAATTCCTGTCAGAAAAGACACTTTTGGGGTATTTTAAGGCTGAAACGTCTTTTTGCAGCAGAAAAGCTGTAAATGCATCTAAAAGTGATGAAAGTATCATGTTTTCATGAAAACACAAGGAAACTTGTTATTATGAGTCCAGAGGCCCTTACTTGAAGAAACTCATGTAAAGTATGAATTCCTGTCAGAAAAGACACTTTTGGGGTATTTTAAGGCTGAAACGTCTTTTTGCAGCAGAAAAGCTGTAAATGCATCTAAAAGTGATGAAAGTATCATGTTTTCATGAAAACACAAGGAAACTTGTTATTATGAGTCCAGAGGCCCTTACTTGAAGAAACTCATGTAAAGTATGAATTCCTGTCAGAAAAGACACTTTTGGGGTATTTTAAGGCTGAAACGTCTTTTTGCAGCAGAAAAGCTGTAAATGCATCTAAAAGTGATGAAAGTATCATGTTTTCATGAAAACACAAGGAAACTTGTTATTATGAGTCCAGAGGCCCTTACTTGAAGAAACTCATGTAAAGTATGGTTTCCTGTCAGAAAAGACACTTTTGGGGTATTTTAAGGCTGAAACGTCTTTTTGCAGCAGAAAAGCTGTAAATGCATCTAAAAGTGATGCATTTACATGAAAACACAAGGAAACTTGTTATTATGAGTCCAGAGGCCCTTACTTGAAGAAACTCATGTAAAGTATGAATTCCTGTCAGAAAAGACACTTTTGGGGTATTTTAAGGCTGAAACGTCTTTTTGCAGCAGAAAAGCTGTAAATGCATCTAAAAGTGATGAAAGTATCATTTTTCATGAAAACACAAGGAAACTTGTTATTATGAGTCCAGAGGCCCTTACTTGAAGAAACTCATGTAAAGTATGAATTCCTGTCAGAAAAGACACTTTTGGGGTATTTTAAGGCTGAAACGTCTTTTTGCAGCAGAAAAGCTGTAAATGCATCTAAAAGTGATGAAAGTATCATGTTTTCATGAAAACACAAGGAAACTTGTTATTATGAGTCCAGAGGCCCTTACTTGAAGAAACTCATGTAAAGTATGGTTTCCTGTCAGAAAAGACACTTTTGGGGTATTTTAAGGCTGAAACGTCTTTTTGAGCAAAAAAGCTGTAAATGCATCTAAAAGTGATGAAAGTATCATGTTTTCATGAAAACACAAGGAAACTTGTTATTATGAGTCCAGAGGCCCTTACTTGAAGAAACTCATGTAAAGTATGGTTTCCTGTCAGAAAAGACACTTTTGGGGTATTTTAAGGCTGAAACGTCTTTTTGCAGCAGAAAAGCTGTAAATGCATCTAAAAGTGATGCATTTACATGAAAACACAAGGAAACTTGTTATTATGAGTCCAGAGGCCCTTACTTGAAGAAACTCATGTAAAGTATGGTTTCCTGTCAGAAAAGACACTTTTGGGGTATTTTAAGGCTGAAACGAAAAGCTGTAAATTTTGCAGCAGAAAAGCTGTAAATGCATCTAAAAGTGATGAAAGTATCATGTTTTCATGAAAACACAAGGAAACTTGTTATTATGAGTCCAGAGGCCCTTACTTGAAGAAACTCATGTAAAGTATGAATTCCTGTCAGAAAAGACACTTTTGGGGTATTTTAAGGCTGAAACGTCTTTTTGCAGCAGAAAAGCTGTAAATGCATCTAAAAGTGATGAAAGTATCATGTTTTCATGAAAACACAAGGAAACTTGTTATTATGAGTCCAGAGGCCCTTACTTGAAGAAACTCATGTAAAGTATGGTTTCCTGTCAGAAAAGACACTTTTGGGGTATTTTAAGGCTGAAACGTCTTTTTGCAGCAGAAAAGCTGTAAATGCATCTAAAAGTGATGCATTTACATGAAAACACAAGGAAACTTGTTATTATGAGTCCAGAGGCCCTTACTTGAAGAAACTCATGTAAAGTATGAATTCCTGTCAGAAAAGACACTTTTGGGGTATTTTAAGGCTGAAACGTCTTTTTGCAGCAGAAAAGCTGTAAATGCATCTAAAAGTGATGAAAGTATCATGTTTTCATGAAAACACAAGGAAACTTGTTATTATGAGTCCAGAGGCCCTTACTTGAAGAAACTCATGTAAAGTATGAATTCCTGTCAGAAAAGACACTTTTGGGGTATTTTAAGGCTGAAACGTCTTTTTGCAGCAGAAAAGCTGTAAATGCATCTAAAAGTGATGAAAGTATCATGTTTTCATGAAAACACAAGGAAACTTGTTATTATGAGTCCAGAGGCCCTTACTTGAAGAAACTCATGTAAAGTATGAATTCCTGTCAGAAAAGACACTTTTGGGGTATTTTAAGGCTGAAACGTCTTTTTGCAGCAGAAAAGCTGTAAATGCATCTAAAGGTGATGAAAGTATCATGTTTTCATGAAAACACAAGGAAACTTGTTATTATGAGTCCAGAGGCCCTTACTTGAAGAAACTCATGTAAAGTATGAATTCCTGTCAGAAAAGACACTTTTGGGGTATTTTAAGGCTGAAACGTCTTTTTGCAGCAGAAAAGCTGTAAATGCATCTAAAAGTGATGAATTTACATGAAAACACAAGGAAACTTGTTATTATGAGTCCAGAGGCCCTTACTTGAAGAAACTCATGTAAAGTATGAATTCCTGTCAGAAAAGACACTTTTGGGGTATTTTAAGGCTGAAACGTCTTTTTGCAGCAGAAAAGCTGTAAATGCATCTAAAAGTGATGAAAGTATCATGTTTTCATGAAAACACAAGGAAACTTGTTATTATGAGTCCAGAGGCCCTTACTTGAAGAAACTCATGTAAAGTATGAATTCCTGTCAGAAAAGACACTTTTGGGGTATTTTAAGGCTGAAACGTCTTTTTGCAGCAGAAAAGCTGTAAATGCATCTAAAAGTGATGCATTTTTCATGAAAACACAAGGAAACTTGTTATTATGAGTCCAGAGGCCCTTACTTGAAGAAACTCATGTAAAGTATGAATTCCTGTCAGAAAAGACACTTTTGGGGTATTTTAAGGCTGAAACGTCTTTTTGCAGCAAAAAAGCTGTAAATGCATCTAAAAGTGATGAAAGTATCATGTTTTCATGAAAACACAAGGAAACTTGTTATTATGAGTCCAGAGGCCCTTACTTGAAGAAACTCCTGTAAAGTATGGTTTCCTGTCAGAAAAGACACTTTTGGGGTATTTTAAGGCTGAAACGTCTTTTTGCAGCAGAAAAGCTGTAAATGCATCTAAAAGTGATGAAAGTATGTTTTCATGAAAACACAAGGAAACTTGTTATTATGAGTCCAGAGGCCCTTACTTGAAGAAACTCATGTAAAGTATGAATTCCTGTCAGAAAAGACACTTTTGGGGTATTTTAAGGCTGAAACGTCTTTTTGCAGCAGAAAAGCTGTAAATGCATCTAAAAGTGATGAAAGTATCATTTTTCATAAAACACAAGGAAACTTGTTATTATGAGTCCAGAGGCCCTTACTTGAAGAAACTCATGTAAAGTATGAATTCCTGTCAGAAAAGACACTTTTGGGGTATTTTAAGGCTGAAACGTCTTTTTGCAGCAGAAAAGCTGTAAATGCAGTCTAGAAGTGATGAATTTATCATGTTTTCATGAAAACACAAGGAAACTTGTTATTATGAGTCCAGAGGCCCTTACTTGAAGAAACTCATGTAAAGTATGAATTCCTGTCAGAAAAGACACTTTTGGGGTATTTTAAGGCTGAAACGTCTTTTTGCAGCAGAAAAGCTGTAAATGCATCTAAAAGTGATGAAAGTATCATGTTTTCATGAAAACACAAGGAAACTTGTTATTATGAGTCCAGAGGCCCTTACTTGAAGAAACTCATGTAAAGTATGAATTCCTGTCAGAAAAGACACTTTTGGGGTATTTTAAGGCTGAAACGTCTTTTGCAGCAGAAAAGCTGTAAATGCATCTAAAAGTGATGCAAGTATCATTTTTCATGAAAACACAAGGAAACTTGTTATTATGAGTCCAGAGGCCCTTACTTGAAGAAACTCATGTAAAGTATGAATTCCTGTCAGAAAAGACACTTTTGGGGTATTTTAAGGCTGAAACGTCTTTTTGCAGCAGAAAAGCTGTAAATGCATCTAAAAGTTGCATTTACAAGTTTCCTTGTGTTTTCATGAAAACACAAGGAAACTTGTTATTATGAGTCCAGAGGCCCTTACTTGAAGAAACTCATGTAAAGTATGAATTCCTGTCAGAAAAGACACTTTTGGGGTATTTTAAGGCTGAAACGACTTTTTGCAGCAAAAAAGCTGTAAATGCATCTAAAAGTGATGAAAGTATCATGTTTTCATGAAAACACAAGAAACTTGTTATTATGAGTCCAGAGGCCCTTACTTGAAGAAACTCATGTAAAGTATGAATTCCTGTCAGAAAAGACACTTTTGGGGTATTTTAAGGCTGAAACGTCTTTTTGCAGCAGAAAAGCTGTAAATGCATCTAAAAGTGATGAAAGTATCATTTTTCATGAAAACACAAGGAAACTTGTTATTATGAGTCCAGAGGCCCTTACTTGAAGAAACTCATGTAAAGTATGAATTCCTGTCAGAAAAGACACTTTTGGGGTATTTTCAGGCTGAAACGACTTTTGTGAGCAAAAAAGCCTCAGGCTGAAACGACTTTTGTGAGCAGAAAAGCTGTAAATGCATCTAAAAGTGATGAAAGTATCATGTTTTCATGAAAACATATGGAAACTTATTATGAGTCCAGAGGGCCTTATCAAGAAACTCATGCTAAAGTATGAATTCCTATCAGAAAAAGACAGTTTTGGGGTATTTTAAGGCTGAAACGTCTTTTTGCAGCAGAAAGCTGTAAATGCATCGAAAAAATGATGAAAGTATCATGTTTTCATGAAAACATAAGGAAACTTGTTATTGTGAGTTCAGAGGCCCTTACTTGAAGAAACTCATGTAAAGCATGATAATTTATCAGAAAATACACTTTTTTGGGTATTTTCAGGCTGAAACGTCTTTTGGCAGAAAAGCTAGAAATGCATCTAAAAGTGATGAAGTATCATGTTTACATGAAAACACAAGGAAACTTGTTATTATGAGTCCAGAGGCCCTTACTTGAAGAAACTCATGTAAAGTATGGTTTCCTGTCAGAAAAG
>NW_026552817.1:0-1165 GCF_027596085.1 Anoplopoma fimbria | reverse complement strand
TGCTCTGTCGGAAGGAACCATTGTTGTAGATTTTTCCTGGGTAGTCAATTGAGTCTGAGTTGTGCTTGCAGCTGATGGTGATGATTCAGTTTTTTGTTCAGTTGAAGTTTGAGTGAAGTCAGTAGTCAGTAGGGGGATGTAGACATTGAACCTCCTGATACCTCTGTATTTGTGGTGGGATTGATTGTTGTTGTGGAATGATCAGTGATGGTAGTGCTTCTTCCTCCATTTGAGGTGAATGTTGACGTTGACACTGTTGATTCCATTCTCCCTGTGGGTCTTGCCGTTTCATTGGTCGTATGTTGTTGCTCTGTCGACGAAGGAACCATTTGTGTAGATGTTTCCTGGCTAGTCAATTGAGTCTGAGTTGTGCTGGCACCTGATGGTGATGATTCAGTTTTTTGTTCAGTTGAAGTTTGAGTGAAGTCAGTAGTCAGTAGGGGGGATGTAGACATTGAACCTCCTGATAACTCTGTATTTGTGGTTGGATTGATTGTTGTTGTGGAATGATCAGTGATGGTAGTGCTTCTTCCTCCATTTGAGGTGAGTATAGAGGATGACACTGTTGATTCCATTCTCCCTGTGGGTCTTGCCGTTTCATTGGTCGTATGTTGTTGCTCTGTCGACGAAGGAACCATTGTTGTAGATTTTTCCTGGGTAGTCAATTGAGTCTGACTTGTGCTTCCAACTGATGGTGATGATTCAGTTTTTTGTTCAGTTGAAGTTTGAGTGAAGTCAGTAGTCAGTGGAGGGATGTAGACATTGAACTTCCTGATACCTCTGTATTTGTGGTGGGATTGATTGTTGTTGTGGAATGATCAGTCATGGTAGTGCTTCTTCCTTCATTTGAGGTGAATGTTGACGTTGACACTGTTGATTCCATTCTCCCTGTGGGTCTTGCCGTTTCATTGGTCGTATGTTGTTGCTCTGTCGATGAAGGAACCATTGGTGTCGATGTTTCCTGACTAGTCAATCGGGTCTGAATTGTGCTGGCACCTGCTGGTGATGATTCAGTATTTTGTTCAGTTGAAGTTTCAGTGAAGTCAGTAGTCAGTGGGGGGATGTAGACATTGAACCTCCTGATACCTCTGTATTTGTGGTGGGATTGATTGTTGTTGTGGAATGATCAGTGATGGTAGTGCTTCTTCCTCCATTTGAGGTGAGT
>NW_026552816.1:0-5030 GCF_027596085.1 Anoplopoma fimbria | reverse complement strand
GAGGCAGGCACGTGCACAGATAGACCCCAAGTGGTGCTCAAGCACCAGCCCTTGTGCCCTGGTTGAGAAAAAGTGCCCTTTTTTTCTTGAGCCCAATTTTTTTTTCATTCATCAATATTTTTAGAATACAAATTAGTTTCTCTGTCATCAATTTCCCCAAATGTGTTTTGATATCTGAGGGGTTATTTATTTGAGTTCTTGTGAGAATTTCGCCCCGACATGCTCCGCGGCATAGACGTAGAATACGTATTCTATGCCTATGCTCCCGGGCCGCGCCTCTCCCTCCTCATCCCCCACATCAGTGCTGAGCGCAAGGCCACACCGGTGCAGACTACGTCTTCACTGACCTGCAGCATCAGACTAACAGGTAATGACAGTGTTTGTGCAATCCCCCGACGTTGTTTTTTATAAATTAACAACAACATTAGTGCCGCTGAAAACATTACGTCTGAAAACATAACTGGTCCGACGTTTCCTAAAAAATAAACAAACAACTAACTTGATTTCAAAGCATTGCCCAGCTGTTTACTGACGTTTGTCATGTTAAATGACATTATTTGTCTGAAAGTGCATATTTTGTGTTGTATAAATGCCGTTTAGACAATTTCGAAAGTATGTTGAATTTATGTTTATAAATGTCACGAAAATTCACAGCTAGAAAATAGCAGGTAAACTATGCTAGCTCTCGGTGTCATGCTATCCTTGTCCCACAATTGTTTAACGTGATATTTATGTATCTCTTCGTTTTGCCTGTTTTACAACGATCAAACTTGTATGAGTAATTGCAGAGGGTGAAAAAGAGTAAAATAAGGGAAATGTAAGCTAGCTGTCTAATCCTGCCAAGAGGAAACACAGGTTGAGAAGAGCATAATTAGTGTAATGCTGCTTATGCTTTAACCTTCAGAAAAAAAAAGTGATACAAATCTTCCAAGACATGGCACCAAGGAGGATGCTCCTGTGAAGATCCTTTTATTTATCCAGAGCAGAGTTTTGATAAGTTTTAAGTTAGAATATTGTTCGATTATTTAACATACTATTTGCTTATACAATATGGCCTTGTTTTGTCTGTTTATGCCTGTTATTCATTTATTTATTCAATTTGATCATTTGATCTAGTTTGTTAACACAAATAAATATATAAGTTGAAAACCTCCTGTGTTTTTTTTATTTATTATTATTATTTTTAATTTCATAAATAATTTTGGCGATGGGTGCCCTTTTTTTTTTTTTTTTGAGCACCTGCCCCCAAAATGTCTGTGCACGTGCCTGCTCTGAGGTACAGCTGATTAAGAAGAGAAGAAATCATCATGATTAACTTAAACCCTCCAAAAATAATAAAAAAAGGAAATAAAATAAATGTGGCAGCAGTTTGTTCCGACATTTTTCGTATCAGTGTTAAGATACGTATAGAGACTGATGAGAGACCCATCCACATGATGACGTGAATAAATGAGACGAGGACTGAATCCAGGACGGTTTACAGAGTTCATGAAAAATAGATCGGAGGAGTCGAAGAGGAACGCTGACGTTCTCAGAGCGAGAAACCAAGACCACCATCTCATGAATTTACACAACACACACACACACACACACACACACACACACACACACACACACACACACACACACACACACACACACACACACACGTGCTCCAGTTCTCATTTCAGTCTGGTGGTTTTATATTTTCATATATTCATGGAGTTTCAGCGAGCAAGTGGGCCATTTACTGTGTGTGTGTGTGTGTGTGTGTGTGTGTGTGTGTGTGTGTGTGTGTGTGTGTGTGTGTGTGTGTGTGTGTGTGTGTGTGTGTGTGTGAGTGTGTGTGTGTGTGTGTGTGTGTGTGTGTGTGTCATAAATCCCAGTATGTAAATCTATCTCCTTTATATTGCCATATATTCTTGAATGCTTTGTAGAGCGGTTGATTGGTGTCCCATGTGACCTGTAGGCGGCGCTACAACAACATTGAAGAACATTTAAGTTTCTCACAGTTTCATCATTATTTCGAGAAAATGATTCTCATGATGGACGCTTTTATTTTGGTTTGTATTATGAAAATCTGTGGTGAGATCTATTTAAATCCACAAATTAATCTTCTTTGTCAGAGCCTACATTGCCCATGATGCAACAGTTTAAAGCCTACTGGTGGCCAAGGACAGGTTGGGCCATGGCTAGCTGGTTAGCATGCTCAGTTAGCATCTCAGTGACCTCCTCACATTCTGTTGATATTTAATATTAGAGTCCAGATTTCACTCGTTGTTCCTTTAAATGTCAAATTAATAAAACTAATTAAAACAAGTAAACTGAGAGAAGAAGAAGAAGAAGAAGAAGAAGAAGAAGAAGAAGAAGAAGAAGAAGAAGAAGACAGGATGATGAAGTGATGTTAATGTTGTTTCTCTCTCTTGTTAAGGTCAACAGGAGTCAAATGGGCGAGCGAGCCAATTAAAGACAGCCTGTGTGTAATTATCAGTGTGTGCATTTATGTGTGTGTGTTATTCTATGAATACATTAATGTGAGTGATGGTCGTAACTGTGTGTGTGTGTGTGTCATTACATTTCTTCTCCTCATCCTCCTCCTCCTCCTTCTTCTCCTTCTCCTTCTCCTCCTTCTTCTTTTTCTTCATCTTCTTCTCCTCCTCCTTCTTTTCTTCTTCTTCCTCCTCTCTCCTCCTCCTCCTTCTTCTTCTTCTTTCCTCCTCCTTCTTTTCTTCTTCTTCTTCTTCCTTCTTCTTCTTCTCCTCCTTCCTTCTTCTTTCTTCTTCTTCTTCTTTTCTTCTTCTTCTTCTCCCTCTTCTTTCCTTCTTCTCCTCCTTCTTCTCCTCATCCTCCTCTTTCTTCTCCTTCTCTTCTCCTCCTCCTTCCCTCCCCTTCTCCTCCTCATCCTCCTCTTCTTTCTTCTCCCTCCTCTCCTCCTCCTCCTCCTCCTCCTCCTCCTCCTCCTCCTCCTTTTAATGAGCTGTCACACTCACACTTCTTTCAGCTCGTTTAGAGTAAATTAGCAGCTCGGATGGTTTCCACAGTGAAAAGCTGTGAAGCTCCAGAAATCTGATCCTGGTTCAGGTTTCTAATTTAGAGAACAGAGTCTAAGGGAGGAGCACAACTCTGAGGACGTCTTTACAAGGAGGGAGATTACAGACGGTGTTTAGGAAGAGGACGTAGTCGTCATGACGTCACTCTTTGGTTTTTGAAGCCTCAAGTTGGGCGTTTTGCCGTCGCCATCTTGGTTTTTTTGCAACCAGTGAACAGAAGTGACCATATATGGACTGAGGAGGAGTGACGTAGAGACGCCTGTCTCTGGTGTGGACCTGTCAATCACTGTTAAGCCCCGCCCTAAAGCATCCCCTGCTTTATGGTCTGTTTGACTCTAAATGGAGCATCATTTACTAAATGAACATCATGCTGTAGTGAAGAAGACTTGAAACTAGAGATTGAGACCATAAACTCATGTTTACAATGTTTACTGAGGGAATAAATCAAGAGAGAAGTAGAGTCATTTTCTCATAGACTTCTATACAACCAGAGGAGTCGCCCCCTGCAGAACCAGTGCATCAGAGACGGTCCATGGATAAACTCTCCTCTTCATCATCGTTAATCTACTTCCTGTCACAGACTTCGTTCTCACCTCTGTGATCCATCAGCTTCTGTTAGAACATGTGTTCTTGTTTCTCTGTGTGTTCAGTGACATTAAAGTCGTGTTCGTAACGTGTTTGATCAGGTCGTTCATGATGTTAATGAGACGTCACAACAGGAGAAAAAGAGTGAAACCAGAGTGTGAAATACTTGACTGACTCTTCAGACCCCCTAAGAGCCTCAATAGCAACATTTCAAAGGGTCTTTAAAACCATATAACTATTATTTGTCACCTGCAATTCTCACTTTAATGTGTTTAAACTGCTGAATATTTACTCATAAATATGAAAAGCCAGCTACTTATTATTTGTATATTTCTAATACTATTTCTGCTTTTATAATCATTATTATGCTATAATATAAACTGCTGCTGTTATTATTAAGAGGAAAAAGAAAAAGAATAAAAGGAGAAAGACGTAGAAGAAGAAGAAGAAGAAGAAGAAGAAGAAGAAGAAGAAGAAGAAGAAGAAGAAGAAGAAGACTAAAACCAAGTATGGAGGGATGTAAACAGGAATTTAAAATCCTCTTTGTGTTTAATGAAATAGTGTGAGGAACGTTTGTGTAAAAGAAAACTGCAGAGAAGAACTTGAAGGTGAAGCTAAAGTCTGCTGGAGCATCAACAGACTTCATAACTTTATCAGGACCTCATTAACAACACAGAACTCCAAACTATACACCGAACTAACTGTTCTATAAAACATGACAACTAGAACAATATACCAATGTACTGTGAAAAAGGAGGAAATATACTTGACTGTGTTGCCAACCGGATACTAACAGCTAACAGCTAACAGCTAACAGCTAACGTTAACTAGCTCTCCTGTTGTATTCAAAGGATTTGTTGTTCAAAATGTAGCATTTTTAGGGTTCGACAACTAGAAAGCATTAATGCAGATCTCACTTACACCCTCACATCCTCTGTCCTTACACCCTCACATCCTCTGTCCTTAGACCCTCACATCCTCTGTCCTTACACCCTCACCTCCTCTGTCCTTACACCCTCACATCCTCTGTCCTTACACCCTCACATCCTCTGTCCTTACACCCTCACATCCTCTGTCCTTACACCCTCACATCCTCTGTCCTTACACCCTCACATCCTCTGTCCTTAGACCCTCACATCCTCTGTCCTTACACCCTCACATCCTCTGTCCTTACACCCTCACCTCCTCTGTCCTTACACCCTCACATCCTCTGTCCTTACACCCTCACCTCCTCTGTCCTTAGACCCTCACATCCTCTGTCCTTAGACCCTCACATCCTCTGTCCTTACACCCTCACATCCTCTGTCCTTACACCCTCACCTCCTCTGTCCTTACACCCTCACATCCTCTGTCCTTACACCCTCACCTCCTCTGTCCTTACACCCTCACATCCTCTGTCCTTAGACCCTCACTCCT
>NW_026552815.1:0-1149 GCF_027596085.1 Anoplopoma fimbria | reverse complement strand
TGTCTGTGTTGATCGACATACTTTTAAATGTTTTTACATTTCTTATTTCTTATATTGTGGTCAATACAAATCATATTTCTTCCAGCAAATGTAATTCTTTTTTTTGTATTTCTCACACATGAAATAATGTTATGGATGTTTGTGTCTTTCCAATGAGTTCAATAAATAACATGAAGGAACTTGTGGAGCTTTGTTCAGATTTAAAGCCTCTCACAGTTCTTACTTCTACTGAAGGTTCAAGATGAATCTGATATTAATTGTCATATTTACGTTATCCCAGCAAATCTTCTTTATTGCAAAATGATGTTTACGCATTCAATACTTTTTACAAAGACTATCCTTGCTTGACCAGCGTATTAATATTATGCAAACAAGTTACTATTTCTAAGTTGATCAAGCTGGATATCTTTATGGGTAAACTTTTACTTTTAATACTTTATTTTGCTGCTAATACTTCAGGTACTTATACCTGTAGTTGAGTTATTTTACCCTGAGATAGCTGTGTTTGAATGTATAGATCTGTGAATAAATCAGATAATAAATAAGATCTATATCGTTGTCTGGTTCATCATCTGATCGATTGCATTTGCAAAAAAAACAACCACAAATTGAGAACACAAATGACAATAAATGCATCATTAAAGAAATAAAAGGATTTCTCCACAAACACTTCAGCCATGCACTTCATGGATTATAATACTTATAGTAATAATTATAAAACAAGGTGATTTTCACATCGATTGACATGATTCCTGTGAATCCCCTTCTCTGGTTCTCGTCCAAAGCCGCCATGTTCCTGATAAAACAACGTGAAATGTCAAAGGCAGATTCACGTGAACGCGCGTCACAGAGCAGGCCGCGAGCAGGAGCCGCTTTCATTTTCTCCGGATGGGAACTTCCCGTTTTATGGCCCTTATGGCCCCTAGTGGACACAAGCAGCTCCTGTTGTCTAGAGATGAGAATGAATCCTCAGAGAATGATTGATGCAATGACTGAACGGGAGATTAAGTCTTCCCACTAACAAAAAGGAAAAAGTTATAATAGCCTCAAATCATCATCATGACATTATTATCAAAATAAAATTAATTTCGGTTGTCTATTTTGTATTTGCCCTTTAAAAATCGTAATAATATTCCTAAAATGATCATT
>NW_026552814.1:0-2104 GCF_027596085.1 Anoplopoma fimbria | reverse complement strand
TCCAAAATTGGTTGGTCCAGATGTTGATATAAACCTTCCCAAAGCTGATATTGACATTGAAGCACCTGGCATTGATATTAAAGGGCCTGAATTTGATGTTGAAGGTCCTGATGCAAAATTGAAAGGACCCAAATTCCAACTGCCATCAATAAAAGGACCCAAAATGCCAGATTGGGATCTGAGTCTGAAAAGGGCCCAACGTGAAGGGGAGATTTCGATGTGTCAGTTCAAAGATTGAGGGAGATATGAAAGCTCCAACGGTTGACATCGAAGGACCAGATGTTGATATAGAAAGGCCACAAAGGAGGCTTTAAAATGCCAAAGGTTAAAAATGCCATCCTTTGGGCTTAAAGGATCCAATGTTGAAGGGCCAGCAGTTGATGTCAGCCCACCCAAAGCAGATATTGAATTGAATGCCCTAAATTGGATATCCAAGGACCAGATTATGATGACAGCCCAAGTGGTAAAATCAAGGACCCAAATTCAACATGCCAAGTATTTCAGGACCGAAACTTTCCATGCCAGATGTGGATTTCCACCTGAAAGGTCCTAAAATAAAAGGTGATGTGGATATGTCAGTGCCAAAGATAAAGGAGACATGAAAACACCTGAAGTTGACATCAAAGGTCCACAGGTTGATATTGAAGGTCCCAAAGGTGGATTTGAAATGCCTAACATCAAAATGCCATCATTTGGCTTCCAAAGGTCCAAAATTGGCTGGTCCAGATGTTGATATAAACCTTCCCAAAGCTGATATTGACATTGAAGCACCTGGCATTGATATTAAAGAGCCTGAATTTGATGTTGAAGGTCCTGATGCAAAATTGAAAGGACCCAAATTCCACCTGCCATCAATAAAAGGACCCAAAATGCCAGATTGGGATCTGAGTCTGAAAGGACCAACGAAGGGAGATTTCGATGTGTCAGTTCCAAAGATTGAGGGCGAGAAATCTCAAAGGTTGACATCAAGGACCAGATGTTGACATAGAAGGCACAAAGAGAGGCTTAAAATGCCAAAATTAAAATGCCATCCCTTTAGGCAAAAGGATCAATGTTGAAGAGACAGCAGTTGATGTCAGCCTACCCAAGCGAATATTAGATTGAATTTTAAAGTTGGATATCAAAGGACAGATTATGACATTGACGAAAGCTGATGGTAAAATCAAGATTCCCCGATTCAACATACTGACATTTCCAGGACCAAAACTTTCCATGCCAGATGTGGATTTCCACCTGAAAGGTCCTAAAATAAAAAGGTGATGTCTGGATATATGTCAGCAGTGCCAAAGATAAAGGGGGCAACAGCTTACTAAGTTGACATCAAAGATCCACAGATTGATATTGAAGGTCCCAAAGGTGGATTTGAAATGCCCTAACATCAAAATGCCATCATTTTGGCTTCAAGGTCCAAAATTGGTTGGTCCAGATGTTGATATAAACCTTCCCAAAGCTGATATTGACATTGAAGCACCTGGCATTGATATTAAGGGCCTGAATTTGATGTTGAAGGTCCTGATGCAAATTGAAAGGACCCAAATTCCAACTGCCATCAATAAAAGATTTGAAAATACTGGAATGAGATCTTACAGTCTGAAAGGACCCAGCGTGAAGGGAGATTCGATGTGTCAGTTCCAAAGATTAAAGGCCCGAGATAAAATCCAAAGGTTGACATCCGAAGGACCAGATGTTGACATGAAACCACAAAGAGAGCTTTAAAAATGCAACATTTAAAATGCCATCCTTTGGGCTTAAAGGATCCAATGTTGAAGGGCCAGCAGTTGATGTCAGCCTACCCAAAGCAGATATTGAATTGAATGCCCCTAACTTGGATATCAAAGGACCAGATTATGACATTGACAGCCCAAGTGGTAAAATCAAAGGACCCAAATTCAACATGCCAAGCATTTCAGGACCGAATCTTTCCATGCCAGATGTGGATTTCCACCTGAAAGGTCCTAAAATAAAAGGTGATGTGGATATGTCAGTGCCAAAGATAAAGGGAGACATGAAAACACCTGAAGTTGACATCAAAGGTCCACAGGTTGATATTGAAGGTCCCAAAGGTGGATTTGAAATGCCTAACATCAAAATGCCATCATTTGGC
>NW_026552813.1:0-2025 GCF_027596085.1 Anoplopoma fimbria | reverse complement strand
ATCTCATCTCATTTTCGTCCGCTTATCCGGGGTCGGGTCGCGGGGGAGCAGCTCAAGCAGGGGGCCCCAGACTTCCCTTTCCCGGGCCACATTGACCAACTCTGACGGGGGATCCCGAGGCGTTCCCAGGCCAGTGTTGAGATATAATCTCTCCACCTAGTCCTGGGTCTTCCCCGAGATCTCCTCCCCACTGGACGTGCCTGAAACACCTCCCAAGGAAGGCGCCCAGTGGGCATCCTTGCCAGATGCCCGAACCACCTCAGCTGACTCCTTTCTAAGTAAAGGAGCAGCGGCTCTAATCCGAGTTCCTCACGGATGGCTGAGCTTCTCACCCTATCCCTAAGGGAGACGCCAGCCACCCTTCTGAGAAAACTCATCTCGGCCGCTTGTACCCGCGATCTCGTCCTTTCGGTCATCACCCAGCCCTCATGACCATAGGTGAGGATAGGAACGAAGATCGACCGGTAGATCGAGAGCTTTGCCTTGCGGCTCAGCTCTCTTTTCGTTACAACGGTGCGGTAAAGCGAACGCAATACCGCCCCCGCTGCTCCGATTCTCCGGCCAATCTCACGCTCCATAGTACCCTCACTCGCGAACAAGACCCCGAGGTACTTGAACTCCTTCACTTGGGCTAAGGACTCATTTCCTACCCGGAGTAAGCAATCCATCGGTTTCCTGCTAAGAGTCATGGCCTCAGATTTAGCGGTGCTGATCCTCATCCCAGCCGCTTCACACTCGGCCGCCAGCCGATCCAGTGAGTGCTGAAGGTCACAGGCCGATGATCCAATGAGGACCACATCATCTGCAAAAAGCAGTGACGAGATCCTGCCACTGCGGAGATGTTTGACTACCTCAGTGACCTCCACCAGGGAAATTGACGACCAAACACCATCAACCTCGAGCTCTGCCTCCAACATAGAGGGCGTGTTATTCGGATTCAGGAGTTCCTCAAAGTGTTCCTTCCAACGTCCGACGACCTCCTCAGTTGAGGTCAACAGAGTCCCATCCTTACTGTACACAGCTTGGATGGTTCCCCGTTTCCCCTCCTGAGGTGCCGGATAGTCTTCCAGAAACACTTTGGTGCCGACCGAAGTCCTTCTCCATGGCCTCTCCGAACTTCTCCCACACCCGCTGCTTCGCCTCCGACACGGCAGCAGCTGCAGCCCTTCGGGCCTGTCGGTACCCTGCAACCGAGTCAGGAGTCCTCCAGGATATCATATCCCGGAAGGCCTCCTTCTTCAATCGGACGGCTTCCCTGACCACCGGTGTCCACCACGGTGTCCGAGGGTTACCGCCCCTTGAGGAGCCTAAGACCCTGAGGCCACAGCTAGCCACCGCAGCTTCAGCAATGGAGGCTTTGAACACCGCCCACTCCGGCTCAATGCCCCCAACCTCCACAGGAATGCCAGAAAAACTCCGCCGGAGGTGTGAGTTGAAGATACCTAGGACGGGGGCCTCCTCCAGACGTTCCCAGTTCACCCGCACTACTCGTTTGGGCTTACCAGGTCTATCCGGAAATTTCCCCCATTCCCTGATCCAACTCACAACCAGATGGTGGTCGGTTGACAGTTCCGCCCCTCTCTTTACCCGAGTGTCCAAAACATGCGGCCTCAGATCAGATGACACGATCACAAAATCGATCATTGATCTTCGGCCTGGTACCAGGTACACTTATGAGCACCCTTATGTTCGAACATGGTGTTTGTTATGGATAATCCATGACTAGCACAGAAGTCCAATAACAAACGACCGCTCGAGGTTTAGATCAGGAGGCCGTTCCCCCCACCACGCCTCTCCAGGTGTCTCCATCGTGCCCACGTGGGCGTTGGAAGTCACCCAGCAGAACTACGGAGTCCCCTACTGGGAGCCCCATACAGGACTCCATTCAGGGTCTCAAGAAGGCCCGAGTACTCTGAGCTGCTGTTTGGTGCATACGCACAAACAACAGTCAGAGTTTCCCCTACAACCCTAGGCGCAGGGGAGCGGCCCTCTCGTCTACCGGGGTAAACTCCAACACCGCGGCGC
>NW_026552812.1:0-1993 GCF_027596085.1 Anoplopoma fimbria | reverse complement strand
TAGTCAGGCAGATAGGTGTAACAATTGTGGGTTTATACGTACAAGCATGAAATTTTGCACAGTCATATATAATAGTCTAATGAATAATTCCAGATATGGAGCCACCGCGAAAACGTCCTATGGTAGCCATGGCGGCCATTTTACAAAATGGCCGTTTTGACCCCAAATATGTTTTACCAGACGACACAAATGCTTCATTATGTTCCAATGAAATTACTCTAGATACACATATATGCCATAATTGTATTCTCTAAATGACCACAATTTGCATTTGTGTTGCAAGCAATGTCAATTAACCCACCAAGGAGCGTAATACGTGCTGACTCAAACATTTTTTGAGCCTCTGTTCAGGACTAAAATTCAGGACTAAATGTTTCCAGTGAAATTACAGAACAAAATTAACTAGTTGACAGGTAAGTATATATTTATTTTAGGTAAACCACTATGAAATGACAACAATTGGTTCTGAACATTTAATATTAGTGATAGTGAAATTATTAAACAATAAAGCACTGTTAAGGTAAGTTACAAGTTAGTTCCAGTTTGATCTTGTTTATACGTCACAATTTTCTCCACCACACTGGCACAAAGCAGTACATTTCAAACCAGCTTGTTGGCACTTGCATCGTCCCTTGCAACCCTTTTTGCAGTTACAACAAATCAGTTGCCTTGATGAAGTGCTGGCTTCAGGAAGCGTGGACCACAGGGGTTTCCAGTTTTGGGGATCGATCCATCCCCAATCCCCAGGTGAGGGCAGATCCATAACAACCTTGAGCATGTTTCCCCAGCAGTGCCCACCCGTGTACACAGCCCTCTTGATTTGTTGGACCAGGACTCCTCTGGTAGGGGGAATAGCTTCCATGGCTCGTCCTTTCTTTGTGAAGAGTGCCTGTCGAGCTTCGTCTATGTTGAGGAGATTGCTGGTGCGATCGTAGAGAAGAATGGTGAACCGTTCAAGTACTGCCACAATGTCATCAGAGATGTCTGCTGTCCCCGTGGACAGATCAACTAAGGCTGGCGTAACTCTGTGCTATGTGGTCGGACATGCTGCTCCACTCCAAGTTGGTCTAGACGATTAGAATAAAGTTTGACGAGATCTGCAAGTTTAAAGACAGGGGCATGCTCTTCATCCATTCTTGTTTCATCTATAAATGACAGCAACTCGGCTAGTGCAATCCCATGGTTGACTTTATCAGTTGTGTCTATCTTCTGTTTATCTTGTAACGATGTAGCTTTGTTGTAAAGTGAAACAAGACACCTTGGATGATATTTAGCATCTTGTGCGACCATGTCCCCAGCACTCAATTTTGCAAGTAGCCTCTCATCCTGCAGCTCTAATGCACATCTTCGTACGCGGGAGTCTAGACGAAAAGTTGATGCCTCACGGATTGGTTCGGAAGTCGACGATCTTCGCATAAAAAACAGACATCCGATGCTGGCACTTCATGATGAGCGACTTGACGAGTGTATTTCTTGGATGTAGTAGCATCAGAGTCGCAATCCTGTGTGCATTTCCTTTTTCTGCTCGTTGTAATTTTGTATGAATTTTTTGTATGGCAGGATTTGTGCCACCTGGCATTGTTCTCATGAAACGTAGCTTCAATGCCATTTCCGTCATCAAGGCGCTCCTAATTCTAGTGGCATCGGTAATTCGTGAAGATCATTGAAACGTCTGATTCTGGAGGCAATGGTAGAATAACCAACTCCAACATCGTGTCAGTTTTGATTCTGTTGGGCACTGCAAACGTTCTGGTGTGATTGTTTGGCACAAAACACACTTGTTCCAATCCGTAGAAATTTCATAAGAACATAATGAAGCATTTGTGTCGTCTGGTAAAACATATTTGCGGTCAAAACTGCCATTTTTATAAAATGGCCGCCATAGCTACCATAGGACGCGTTTTCGCGGTGGCTCCATATCTGGAATTATTCATTAGACTATTATATATGACTGTGCCAAATTTCATGCTTGTACGTATAAACCCACAATTCT
>NW_026552811.1:0-2667 GCF_027596085.1 Anoplopoma fimbria | reverse complement strand
ATCTTAAATGAATTAAACTACAACACCTTAATTAATATTCGTGCGTCTATACCCGCCACTACTTACAAATTATATAATTCAATAAACATAATTGATTTGGCGGAGACGCAACGGCGTCACTCGCACACGCCCCGCACCATATAGCTGTCCCCAGTCGGGCGCGCGCTTCCTAGAAGCCGCAGGGATCGCACAGCTGACCACGGCGGTGAGCAGTTCTACTTTTTACCACTCCATACACAAACCCGCCCCACGATCGCATCATACACCAAACCCCAAACAATATGCAGACACTATGCAGAAACTTGATTACGGGTTAATCTTGCACGTCAGCTAAATGCCGGTGCGGCCTCAATACGGACGCGTGAGGACGCGCCAATAGCCGCGTCATCACACACCCCCCTACTTAAGCTTGAACCTCCTCGTAGAGGCGGGACAAGAAGTCGGCAGTCACATTGTCTTTTCCAGCCTTGTACTGGACAGTGAACTTATACGGCTGCAAAGACAGATACCACCGCGTAATCCGGGCATTACTGTCCCTCATGCGATGCATCCATTGCAGTGGCCGGTGGTCAGTCTCTAGCACAAACTCTTTCCCCATCAAGTAGTACTTCAGAGTGTCCAGTGCCCACTTGATGGCCAGACACTCCTTCTCTACCGTGGAATACCTGGTCTCTCTGGGGAAGAGTTTGCGACTGATGTATAGGATCGGCCTCCACTGGTCTCCCTCCCTGTAACAAGACGGCCCCCAGCCCCAGTCCTGAGGCATCCGTCTGGACAATGAAGGGTAGGTCAAAGTTGGGGCTTGCAAAACTGGACTGTGACACAGGCTGCCCTTCAGGTCCTGAAAAGCCTGTTCAACTCCTCTGTCCAAACCAGCTTGTTGGCGCTTGATTTAAAAAAATGAGGTTGGTCAGCACCACAGCCCTAGCAGAAAAGTTGGGTATGAACCGCCGGTACCACCCCACCAAGCCCAGGAAGGAACGCATTCCCTTCTTGGTTGTGGGTGGCGGGCAGCCCCGGACGGCCTCCACCTTGTTCACCTGAGGTTTAATGTTACCGCTCCAAGAACATACCCCAGGTAGCAAACCTCAGATCTGGCCAGCTGGCACTTGCTGGCATTGACCACCAGCCCGGCAGCCTTGATCCTCTGGCACACATCAGCCAGGTGGGTCAAATGTTCATCCCATGATGAGCTGTGGATGACCACATCATCGATGTAGGCAGCGGCGTAGCATTCAGCCCCCCTCAGCACCTGGTCATCATGCGCTGGAAGGTCGCCGCCGCTCCATGTAACCCGAACGGCATGGTGGTGAAGTGAAATAGCCCGGTTGGAGCCCTGAAGGCGGTCAGCTCCTCCCAGGCGTTTACCCTGACTTGGAGCATCTTTGCACAGGTCCAGTGTGCTAAGATACTGTGCCTTGCCGGTCATTTTACCAACTCATCCACCCTGCCTTAAAAGACAGATTAAGGCAGAGATGGCGTTCAGCACTAAAATCCACACAGAAAGCAGCCCCCTCCTTTTTCCTCCCTGGGCTGCTGGAGGTCATTTTACGCCGTTTTAGTGTGCTAAAACGACCATCTGGAGGTTGACTGGACCTCCTGCTTCAATGCAGGAATCACCTTGCAGGGGCCCTCAGTGAAAAACGGATTGGCCCTGGAATCAGCAATGCTGTGGTGTATCAGGAGGATGAGCCGTCCAGATAAACATCCGGGAAAACATCATGAGCTCCCTCTGCCGCTGGTTGAAAATGCTCCAGTGATCGCCATCTATGATGCTGTAGCTATATATCCCGCTCCTGTCGCTCCTCCCTGGTTTGCTGGGCCTGGAAGAAATCTCATTGCAGACTCGATCCGGCATATTGGTCCTCTGGGGGGCTGAATGTGGCCTGGGCTAAAATGTCCCCAACCGAAAATGAAAAATGAAAATTAAAAAATAAATAAATAAATAAAATCCTTTCCGGCCGTTGCATTCTGCGCTTGAGTGCCGATCGCGGACCACTGGATCCCACCACTGCCACCAAATGTCACGGGGTAGAATGTCGAGCGGTCTTAGGATCAGCACAAAAGGCAGTGGTGCAGCAAAAATACTTTTATTTATATTTTCAGATTGTATACAGAGAGCATGGCCTAGCTTCTGCCTTCTAGCTTCCTCCCCTCCCCCTTTCGGGACTGACACGGCTCCCTTATATGGGCCGACCCGAGATTGGTGCATACCAATCCCTCAAATACCAGCAGGGGTGTTTACATATCAAATCAACAAAATATGCTTCAAAACTGGTCAAAACAAACATATCTTAAATGAATTAAACTACAACACCTTAATTAATATTCGTGCGTCTATACCCGCCACTACTTACAAATTATATAATTCAATAAACATAATTGATTTGGCGGAGACGCAACGGCGTCACTCGCACACGCCCCGCACCATATAGCTGTCCCCAGTCGGGCGCGCGCTTCCTAGAAGCCGCAGGGATCGCACAGCTGACTACGGCGGTGAGCAGTTCTACTTTTTACCACTCCATACACAAACCCGCCCCACGATCGCATCATACACCAAACCCCAAACAATATGCAGACACTATGCAGAAACTTGATTACGGGTTACTCTTGCACGTCAGCTAAATGGCCGGTGCGGCCTCAATACGGACGCGTGAGGACGCGCCC
>NW_026552810.1:0-588 GCF_027596085.1 Anoplopoma fimbria | reverse complement strand
AAGCTGTAACATACAACATGTTAAGCATCAGTTTTCTATCCCATTGGTATGACTCATGTATAATAGCTTTAAAAAATACAACATCTAGCATTTATGTAACATAAATAACAGAAAACAAAATTCATGTTATCATATAGAGTTGTAATGGTGTTTTAAAAATGATAAACACAAATGAAAATATTTCAGTGGACACAGATTTATTCGGATACATTTGTCATTGCTTATTAGTTGATTTAATTGCCAATTCATTTATTATATTTATATTTTTCATTTGACATTGATTTATTTTAGTTATTTTTATTAGTCATATTGTCTTGTTATTCATTATTTGTTTATTTAATAAATATAATTAGAACCTATCTAGTCTCACGAAAGTCGTACTGTTTTCCTTACAACAAATTATTTATAACAAAATACCTATTATTTTTAGTCTGAAGTACTTGTTTTACCTGTTTTCAGTCAAATATGAGTTACCTGATATTGAAAAGTAAACAGGATATGTGTAGTTACCACATTAAATTATATTCCTGCCACAGATTGAAATAAAAGAGGCTGTGAAGAAAGGAGGTATAAAAATTATTTTCCAAT
>NW_026552809.1:0-3445 GCF_027596085.1 Anoplopoma fimbria | reverse complement strand
TCAGTATATATCACAATAATAAAAAAGTATATTATCTTAATAAAATCTCTGAAAATCACAAAACTGATTATTTGAGTTGGACATATCAAAATAAATGCTTAAAAATCCAACAGTTAATTTTGCATCATATTTACATCTATTATTTAAGTTTATTTAAGAAAAGAAATTAGTATTTGACAAACAAATTATAATTTTAAGATATCCATAATATTTTAAGTAAATACCAGTCAGAATATTTGAGTATGGAGCACTCATACCAATCGGTTTCAAGAACTTTAATTATTACTCACTCTAATTCAATAGTCTTCATCTCTAACAACAACTTAAGAAATTGAGTAGTTTTTTAAGCAGAACGTCATGCCACAATTTGCGCGCAAAAACTGTGGAATCATGGGATATCTATTCTACCCTGCTTTTTGCATGAAGCTAGCAACAGAACACTCTGAGACGCCCGGTGAAAATCGCTTGGAGGACTCCATACGCCGGTAAGTAGAGCACTAACAAATTGTAATTAAATTGCGACCCTGTCTTCCCCGCACATAAACTTTATTGTTTGTTTTTCTATATAATGTCAGCACCATGCTGTTGTGCATATGCTAACTTCGTTAACAGATTCTAGCCACCAAACTGCTCAGCTAACATACAGTTTATACAGCTAACGTCACCAAAATGGGTGTAAAATGACTAATTTATTCGTATTTTAGCATTAACAGTAGGCCGAGGCTTTTCCTGAACGTGTAGGTCTATCATTTATGTGACTTCTCTCCCACTCAAGTGAGAAACTGGTTTGTCTGCTTCCCCGTGAAATGTTCCTCCCTTATTTAACGTTGCAGGGCTTGAGCTAAGTCACAACAGCACGAAATTTGTGGTGTGGGAGACTTTATGTTTTTATTGTTTAGATTTGTTCTCTGCTCCTGCACGCTGATCATAGTGTGGATGCCTGAGAGCATTCAACTTGTAAAATTCTTTTACCGTTTTTAAACTATCACAGCTTAAAGTTGAGCAGGTTTTTACTCCAAATCTGCGTTTAACATTGGTGTGTATTGCACCTGCAACGGCTGAAAAGGCGCGAGTGAAAGGCGCGCCGTACCATAGGAAAACAATGATTTTGCTAGCGACGCTTTTGCCTTCAGTGTGCACGGCCCCTAGCCTGGTTCTACCAGACTCTCGTACTTCACTTCATTTCATTTAATTTGTACAGAGAGTCTGGACCTAATCAATTGACAAACGTTAACTCACTTGAAGGCGGGTGTCTGTTGAAGTTTAAAATGATTGGATCTGCCCAGTGCCACTCTGGATCTGCCATAACCAATCGCTAACGTTTGGTTGTGACGTATGTCATGCGCCGGGAATCACGCGCAGGTTGTACACAAACCAAACACCTTGCGCGTCTGCACGAAAATGTCCGTCAACGACAGCTGCAGGTTTTGTTCGTCGAATTTAATTTATCAGGGAAAAATTGCACATTGTAAATCAACTACCGACCTACAACAACAACTCAAACTGGCGTAAGACACCATTTTACATGTTTTGCTTATCTACATCACTACACTCCAACTCCAGTTCAATTTTTCTAACGAAATTTATTGAAAGCTTTGACTAAGTCAAGTTTGCCTCTGCTTTGAATGTGTAGTTTTGCATTGTATTAACATTTTGGAGGCTTTCTGTTCCTTATGGAGTGGAATCCCCATCTGTAATATAGACCTGTGAGGTTGTCATCCTATGTTCCATCAATTCATTTGGGAGAAGATGCCAGTGCCTTGTTCAAGGACTTTGAGGTTAGTATAATACTTAATTGTTTTCATGATTTTTAACAAACGTAATCATGGGTGACCATAGAGTTCCTGCAGTATCGTTTGTTTTTTCCTTAAATTAATTATATGGAAGCATTAATTAGTTATTTTGTCTGTGAGATCAAAATCAAATTTGGGACCACCACAGTAGTATTGTTTAGTTTGTCCACTTTATGTCCTGCTATGCTCTTATGTTGGTAGGTGGTATTTGTCTTGCGACATGCAGGTTGAGAGTGAGTTCTAAACTCAAGTTATCTTTACAATGTCTGCAGGATGCTGCTGATGGATCTGCCAGTGTTCAAGAGGAGTTGGCAGAAGAGGTCATGAAGATTTACCTGCTGCGGAAACAAGATGGGTCATTGGATGTTGGGATTGTCATTGAGGGCAACACTGTCCTCAGCAGTCTTGGAGATGTTAGCAGGGCCTGCTGCTATCTCTTGGGACTGATGTACGTGTTAGATCTGCAATACCCCAAGAACCTCAAACATAGTTTTGAGGTATTCCAGAAAGTACTGCTGGAGCTGGATTCTGGAAACCTTTCCAACAAGGTTCAGAGACTAAAGAATTACCTCTGTATGTAGCGACTGGCTACTGTTCAGCAAGATGCTCTCTTAGTGAGGGATTTTTTCATTGGCAAGTCTGAAGTTTAGCTGATGTACTGTTGTCTTAATGTTTACATAAGACTTAAGGTTTCCATTCATAGTGAAATTGCATGTTGGACTGTTCTTGTTTTCTGATGTGGAACTTTAATGTGAAATATCACTGTTTTTGGTGCATTTCTGGAGGATGCAAAATGTTGTCCTTGGTGCATTTTAGACATGCTAAATGTCATTCTTCTGTTCAGACCAACCAGACCAGTCACACCCCCTGAGGGACTCATTATGGCTCCTGGTCACCGCCTGGTAGAGAGTTCAGTTAAAGCAACAAAAAGAAAACAGAGATACATATGGAGGATGTAGCTATTTGTCTTTACTCAGACCCAGGAAGTGAAACATAAAGACAAGAAAGACTAGTATAAGTATATTCATGTAAAGATGCTTTAAAAGAGTTTTGATTGGTTTGGCAATGCACTTTGACTGTTGGAACTTGCAACTCAATTAGCTGAATGTAATTATAGTTATTGTAACTAGATAATATAAAAGAAACTAGATAATATACCATGAGTTGTAATGCCAGTTGAGATTTCCTGGTTGATTTGTTTATTATTTTGTTTCATATATTGACTTGAAGTACTCATATAGATTAAAGAGTAAATACTTAAAAATAAGTTAATGTAACATATTTATTCTGATATTTGATAGTCCAGTATGAATTACATTATGTTAAAAAAATTAAGTAAATGTAGCAGATTTGTTTTGTTAAATAATAATCAAATTTTCAGTTGCATCTACCTAACATTTTAATTATATCTACTCATTGTTTTGAGTGGTTTGAACTTAGGGTTACTATTGCATAGACTTAAAATTTTAATTATATCAACTCAATTTTTTTATTTCATGGTACTCAATGTAGTTGTTCAGATCTGCTAATATTTTACAAGTACATTTACTTAATCCATAAGGTAAATCTAAATGATTTCACAGATTTCAAATTTACTCAATATTTTAAGTGTAAAAATGTTACACAGATTAAATTGAGTAGAGCATAGTTAA
>NW_026552808.1:0-1355 GCF_027596085.1 Anoplopoma fimbria | reverse complement strand
CTGCATGGGGTGGGAGGTATTGTTCATCAGGGATGACAGCTTGGCCATTGTTAAATGTTATATTATCTTCATTTAATGTTTTATTCTCTTTATTTAATGTTTCATTCTCTTCATTTAATGTTTTATTATCTTTATTTAATGTTTCGCGTTTGTCACAGTCGCGGTGCAGTGACGTCACGTCATGATGTTTTCACGGATGTTGATCTGGACGGCTCATCCTCCTGTATACCGGTGTGCCGGATTACCGGTGTTTTTCACGGTACCGGTACCGGTGGACCGGCCGGCTCAACCTCCTATAGCTAGCATAGCTAGAGGAGGTTGAGCCGTCTGGGAGCTAGAGGAGGCGTCCCGGTAGAATCCCGGTGACCGGGAAATAGGTTCCGGCGATCACCGCGCATTGCATGCCGGGTAGATTTAAAAAAAAAAATTTTTAGTTTTTAATTTTTTTTTTAATTTATTTATTTATTCATTTTAAATTCAATAACTTTATTGAGACATTTGTTCATACATATAAAACACAATATATTTATATATATATATATATATATATATATGTATATATTTACATTTTCAAGTTCTTATTTTTAAAATAAATAAAATAAAAAATGAAAAATAAAAATAAAATAAAACAAGTATTATAAATAAGCAATAAAAAAACAGTAGAAAAAACAACAATAACTGAAATACTATGTTTACAGACAGAGAAAAAACAACAACTATTTCAACTACTTTTAACTTTTTAACCATTATTGCACAGTGCAATGTATTGCACAGGTTTCTATTTTCATGTTATTATGTTATTATTGTCCTGTGGTCATGTGGTCTGCTGGGAGCAGAGTTGGTTGTGCAGCCCTGACAGCAGCAGGAAGGAAGGACCTCGCGGTACCTCTCCTTCACACCGGGGGTGAAGCAGCCGGTGGCTGAAGGAGCTGCACAGAGCTGCCAGGGTGTCCTGCATGGGGTGGGAGGTATTGTTCATCAGGGATGACAGCTTGGCCATTGTTAAATGTTATATTATCTTCATTTAATGTTTTATTCTCTTTATTTAATGTTTCATTCTCTTCATTTAATGTTTTATTATCTTTATTTAATGTTTCGCGTTTGTCACAGTCGCGGTGCAGTGACGTCACGTCATGATGTTTTCACGGATGTTGATCTGGACGGCTCATCCTCCTGTATACCGGTGTGCCGGATTACCGGTGTTTTCACGGTACCGGTACCGGTGGACCGGCCGGCTCAACCTCCTATAGCTAGCATAGCTAGAGGAGGTTGAGCCGTCTGGGAAGCTAGAGGAGGCGTCCCGGTAGAATCCCGGTGACCGGGAAATAGGTTCCGGCGATCACCGCGCATTGCAT
>NW_026552807.1:0-11757 GCF_027596085.1 Anoplopoma fimbria | reverse complement strand
TATCTGTATTTCTGTCTTGTTCTGCTGCTGCGAAAACTGATTTTTAATCATTTCTTATCTCATCTTATAAAATATGTACGTCACATTACATTATGTACTTCATCACAATTATGTGCAGTACAATGTACCATTTGTATAATATACTACCTATAGTATATTCAACTATAAATTTGAAGTTAATGCAATGTACATATTGAGTAGATCATTTTTATCTGATATTTAAGATGTTTTTAAAAAAAACCTGCCCCATGTATACCTGCCTTATTATCTATTATTATTATTATAATTTTTATATATTTCATATATTTACATTTTTTATGATTTTTATAATTTTTATTATTATAATTATATTTTTTATTATTATTATTATTATTATTATTATTATTCCTCAGTGTTTTGTACTTGTTTTGTTTATTTGCTTGTTGTTTTCATTTCTTCTAGTTTATGAAGCTAATAATTATCTGTCATTACATAGAATGACCACCAGATAGAGTCGTAAACTTCTGACTGAAAGACATTTCCCTTTTTTACTGAACCTTCACAACCAGCTCTGATCTCAGTAAAATATCTATTTAAGAACAACGTGTTTTATCCCGTTTGTTGTTCCTCCAAGTTCCCAGAAACCAGCCAGTGTTCCTCTAAGACATCTGGCGGTCTGTCGGCCTCTGGGGCTTCTTCTGAACTAACTGATGGTTTGTGGGTTTTTTTACGTTTTGCATTTCTTTTTTTGTTTTTATGCGTCTCTTTTGGTAGTTTTGAGTCCATTCGTAGTTGTTTTGTATCCCTTTCTAGTTGTTTTGCATCTCTTTGTGACTTCCCAACAAGAAATGTTAGAAGGACTGAGACCTTGTTTCACAGTTGCTTACATTGCAGCTTTTATTTGAATATCATTGTTTTTTACAAACAGGTGCATGTCTATCAATAAGGTGAGGACGCTGGCTGCAGCTCGCCTGTTTCCAGTGGGCTTCTTTTTCTCAAAACACTCTCTGTACGTTCCCCCCCGCTCTCTGCAGGCCTTTACATGCTCGGTTGCTTCACTTGGTAACAGCTGTCATACAGATGATGTGCAGAATTGGACACTTTTTATATGGACACGCAGAGCTGTTCCACCTATATTTATTCCAGCACTCTTTGCATTTTGTAATTTTCTTTTTATTAAAACAAGTTCCAAGACTCACACAACTTTACATTTACAAATCAATTTGGTAGTTGAAAAAAATCACTTGTGGATATTAACTTGCTGAACAAAACATGTAAGTATCATAAACAATTACGCAATAATGCAATAAAATGCAATAATCAAACATCCAATAGAAAAATCCCAGTCTGTTTTTTTGGAGGGAACCAGTATGAAAAGTCGTCATTCCTACAGACCTCAACTGCTCCATGGTAGGTGGGGTTAAGTGAGTTTATCACAATCATTTCATGGCCTATACAAGAGCTCAGAAAATATAAAATGTACCTATACAGACATTTTCTAGAATCAACTGATGTGGTTCAATTGGTCTGCCTAAGTTCAGTTATTTCTCCCATATCCCTTTTTACCTTTTCCAAAGAAACTTGTAGTTTAAGAAAAAACAACGTGTGAATCGTCTCCTATTGAACCACATCCAACAGAGAGGATTAGATTTACTGTCATTGTTGGATTTTACAACCAACTACTTGGATTTTACTATTGGTGTTTTATAAAAGTGTCATCCTCAATTTACAACCAACTACTTTCCAAGTTGAGCTTTGCATTCTTATTTACAGTTTACAGAAACACTTAAATTGTATGTAGACATTTTATACAGTTTTATATATATATATATATATATATATATATATATATATATATATATATATATATATATATATATGTATATACTTGTCTATTGATTAATGTTGTAAGTACATTATAGTTGAATGTGTATTTTAATCTCTGTGTGTCTATTTCTATCTTTCTGCAAATGTATTGTATGAACTGTGTGAAACATTGAGTAACTTATAACTGTAACTTCTCAGATTTACGTCACTGAATGTTAACTCTCATTCTAATAAACTGTTTTGTTCCCTTTATTTCCTATTACTGTTTGCTGCTGCACATATCTGACAGGCAAACAGAGATTAACAAAGTTTAAACTAAATCTATCATTTGTTTTCTTATGCATGTACACAATCTACATAAATCGATGGACACATGTTCACTTTTAAGAAGTGAAGAGTTGTTGACTAATCACCACCTTCTAACTAAAGACTATCAGATATGTTGTGTTGTCACACAGACCTTCAGTGGTGATATCTTCAGTTTATCTCCAGTGACAATGATTGGAAACATCCTCTCAGTGAAGGTGTGTGTGAAGGTGTGTATGTGTGTGTTAGTATCAGGATCAGAGATTGACAGCTTTCCTCTGTTCCAGTCCAGATTCACTCTGATCCTCTGGAACTTCTTCTGCACTTCGAGAACAGTGGGTAGAGCTGATGGTGACCATGCTGAGTATTTACCTTCATAGAACCGTATTCTCAATAATCCAGACTGTATGTTTCCTTTCCTCTGGACAGACTCTGCTAACACACCCAGTGACCAGTATATACTGTCTCCTACATCAACATCCCAGCTGTGAGTCCCTGAGTTAAAGCCCTCAGAGCCCAGAACAGAGGGGTAATAATCAAACCTCTCTGGATTATCAGGAAGCTGCTGTATCTCTTCAAATCTCACACTGGTCAGATCTTCAGACAGGATGAGTTCTGGATGAGCAGTGTTTGGGTCCAGAACCAGAGGAGTGTAGGAGACCATGTCCTTCATCTTGTTCCAGATGTTGAAGGTCAGGTTGCCCAGGTGTTTGGTCTCGTCTATCAGAGCTCCTGATAGCTGCTGTGGATCCTCCAGCAGGGGGCGCTGCTGGACTCTTTCCACTGCAGCCTTGTAGTTCTGCAGGAATGAGACGTCTTCAGCTCTCAGCTCGTCCTCTGTGGCTCTGACTGTGTCTGAAAGAGCTGCTATCTCTCTGCTCAGAGCCTCCATCTTCTCCTTCATCATCTGACTCTTCTGCTCCTCTTCCTCCCTCAGTGCAGCCATCCTGGCCTCCTCTTCCTCCTCTAGAAACTGGTGGAGCTTCTTAAACTGATCCTGAATCTGTCTCTCTGTGCGTCGGGCCTGGACCTTCATGTGTTCTGCTGTTTGATCAAACTTCACTTTAACTCTTTTAAAAACCTTTAACTTCTCCTTTAAGGGCTCCAGAGTTTCCTGAAGTTTCTTCTTGTGTTGTTGAGCAGCTTCATCGATGGGTCTGAATCTGTGTTTGGTGTGTTTCTCTGAATCTCTGCAGATGTGACACACTGGCTGCTGATGGTCCAGACAGAAGAGTTTGAGTTTCTCAGAGTGCAGACTGCAGAAAGCCTCTGAAGCTCTCTGATCTCTCTCCAGTAAGAAGGACTCACACAGGTTCTTTAACACCAGACTAACAGTTGGATTTGACTTAGATGATCTTCTCTTACAAACTGGACACTCCTGTGTTGGTTTCTCTCTCCACCAGATCTTCAGACAGTCTTTACAGAAGCTGTGGCTACATGACAGAACAACAGGATCTCTAAAGACTTCATGACAGACCGGACAGCAGAGATCCTCCTCTGATCTGGAAGCCATTTTGTCTCTGAGTGAAGCTGAAAACACAGAAAGTACATCAGTCATGGCTCCTCTCCCTCCTCTACTAACTTCACTGTTTTAAGGTCAAACTCACATTCAGTGTGTGGAGTGTCAGCAGGTTGAAGCAGCAGTGTTGTAGTTTTCCACTTTTCTCTCCTGAAGATGAACTCACTCAGATGAAGTTGTTAGTTTGGTCTGAAGGTGAATCTGATCGTCAGTCTGTGTGTCTCTATAGTGAGGAAGAATCACAGACTGTTTGTCTCAAATGTGTCAGGTGAGGGGTGGAGCTTAGTCAAAACCTGCTCTGCTAAATCACCTGTAACACAGAGGTGTGTTTCATTAAACAAACACTAACCACACCTCTACAGCTCACCGGTAAACAGGTTTTACCTCATTTTATTTGTATAAGGAACATTTTCACTTTCATGGAAAGTCGTTTGAGTCCAAAGGTTATTTGGCACATTTGCCTTCAATAAAACAAAGGCGTATTATAAAGTCAGCAGCGGGTTGAAGTACTTCAACTACTGGACTACTAAAGTACCCCCTACTGTCACTGTCCTCAGCTGAAGTCACAGATGTGTAATGAAGGTAAATCTTACCGTCTGTCTGTCGGTGAGTCTCTTCTCACTGAGAACTGAACAGTAACAAACTGTTTCCTGTTTGTCTCAGATGATGTCATGTAAGGGGCGGAGTTCTGTCAGCTCTCTGATGTGTTAAAAGGGAACAGATGATGAATATGATCAATAAGATCCATCACTCTGCCCTGAGAACACGTCTTTATGTCAACATAACATTAATGGAAAAAAACTCTGAAAAAACATGACCAGAGTAAATTTATTTTACTGTTGTTTCTGTCAGTTTTTACTTTTTTTGTTTTGAATAATGTTAAAGAAAATTGAACAACATGACAACAAAGTCACCACTGTTATCACCTGTTGTACCACTAACAAAATATGAATCACAACTTCATACATGCTCATATGAACTCAATAATAGTTATATGTCATTAATATCTTTTGTAGTTTTTTTTTTGTCTGTTTGTAGTTGTTTTGTATCTTTCTGGTGTTTTTGCATCTCTTTATAAGATGACTTGCAAAGAGTGGTGGAATAAATATTAAATGGATAATGTTATCGATTATATATTTGAAACAGGTGGAGACGTTTTTTTCATGCATGTCAATAAACAGTTATGGTGTTTAAATGCTCATAAGCTTGTAGCTGTTAACACATAATTGTGAGATCCCAACAAGAAATGTTAGATGTGTTGGTTTCTCTCTCCACCAGATCTTCAGACAGTCTTTACAGAAGCTGTGGCTACATGACAGAACAACAGGATCTCTAAAGACTTCATGACAGACCGAACAGCAGAGATCTTCATCTAATCTGGAAGCCATTTTGTCTCTGAGTGAAGCTGAACACACAGCAGACAGGACGTTAAAACAGTAAGTCTGTTGTTTCCCTGCTGCACAAAGTTAACTCAGTTACTTTCACTTTCAGTCTTTGGGGGATTTTTTTCAGTTAGCAGCAGATTGAAGTACTGATCAAGTACTGAAGTACTTCAACTATTTTAGTACTGAAGTACTTCAATCTGCTGTAACTGTCCTCAGTTTAAGGTCACAGATGTGTAATGAAGGTAAATCTTACCGTCTGTCTGTCGGTGAGTCTCTTCTCACTGAGAACTGAACAGTAAGAAACTGATTCCTGTTTGTCTCAGATGATGTCATGTAAGAGGCGGAGCTCTGTCAGCACTCTGATGTGTTAATAGAGAACAGAAGATAAATATGATCAATAAGATCCATCACTCTGCCCTGAGAACACGTCTTTATGTCAACATAACATTAATGGAAAAAAACTCTGAAAAAACAGAGTAAATTTATTTTACTGTTGTTTCTGTCAGTTTTTACTTTGTTTGTTTTAATCATGTAAATTGAACAACATGACACCAAAGTCACCACTGTTATCACCTGTTGTACCACTAACAAAATATGAATATGAGTTCATATGAGCATGTATGAAAAACTTCATACATGCTCATATGAACTCAATAATAGTTATATGTCATTAATATCCTTTGGACCCTCTTGTTAAATTAATCTGATGGATGGTTTTAAAATACTTTAGAATAAATTACAAATATTTTCAGGTTTTTCAAGAATGTTTTCCTCTTGCTAAACCGACATTAATATAATGTCTTCAGGTTACTTTGCAGATATTTGACTGATGTTTAAAACATGTTTTTTTAAAGATGTTCATAATTAGAATAGAAACTTGTTTTTTATGTCTTGTTATCATTTTGTACACTTATATTTCCTTATTTGAACATCTTTTTTGAAGAAACTTTAGTTCTTCATCATTGACAGATAATTTACAAGTTGTACTTAATAACTGTATTAATGGTTAATAAATATTCTTTTATGGATTACTTATAAGCCTTTAATGAGAACACATTTGGGATTGCCATTGGCTGCTTTACAATCATTTCCATTTGGTAATAATGCAGTTATAACTGTTGGTAATCAAGGACAGGAGGAGCCCGGAATCGAACCCTGACCCTTGCGATTAGTGGACAACCTGCTCCTCCTACTGAGTCTTTGTACAACATGAAACAATATAACACTTTGGTTATGTTAACCCCTTTATTATGGAAGCAAAGAAAGATCATAATCATTGTATTCTTACAAACATGATTAAATATGAGTAATTACTTTAGTTTGGAAACCATCAAATTAAAACATTAAACTTATGTTCCTCTATTGCGACTTTAAAATTCTCCTCATGTTCCACGTAACGTAACCTGATCAGCAGAAGTCTGATTGATTGATTATTACTGGTAGCATCGTATGTTCAACTAAAGTTTTTGTATCAAACACATATAAATAATTATTTGAAGTCATGTTACTTAATATGAAAATATTAAAGATTTAAATTCAGGTTGATGGTTTTCAAAGTAAAACATATCGGCCATTTTAATTAGGTGTTGTTAAAATGTCACAATAAAGTACAATAAATTTACAATTTACAGAAAAACTTGACTTATATGTATACATTGTATGTAGTTGTTCATTGTTGCTTTTTATAGATATTAATATTCCTGTATATTTTTTCACCTTGTATGTACACTTTAGGTAAATATTTATTTTTATCTGGTTGTTTCTATTTCTATCTCCCTGTAAATAGTTGTAAGAACTGTGTGAAACATTGAGAGCAACTTAAAAGCACGGATTCATACTTGGTTTTGTCTCTTTTTGATAATCAAGCAGGAAGTGCAGTTGAACAGACAGGAAGTTAAAGCAGCTCTGGAGACTCAGGTTGTACTTTTCAGTTTTAATTCACTGAATGTTAACCCTCATTATTCAGCTACACTATTTTTTTCTCCCTTTATTTCCTGTAATTGTTTGCTGCTAAAAATATCTGACAAACAAGGATAAATAAAATTCAAACTGAAGTCATTATTTGTTTTCTCGTGCATGTACACAATCTACATAAATCGATGGACACATGTTCACTTTTAAGAAGTGAAGAGTTGTTGACTAATCACCACCTTCAAACTAAAGTCTCTATCAGACCTTTCTTTTTGACACACAGACCTTCAGTGGTGATATCTTCAGTTTACCTGAAGTGTAAAAGTAAGGAAACATACTCTCAGTGAAAGTGTGTTTTAAGGTGTGTATGTGTTTGTTAGTATCAAGATCAGAGATTGACAGCTTTCCTCTGTTCCAGTCCAGATTCACTCTGATCCTCTGGAGCTTCTTCTGAACTACGAGATCAGTGGTTGGAGCTGATGGTGACAATGCTGAGTATTTATCGTAAAGAACCCTATTGCCCATAATCCAGACCGTATGTCTCCCTTCCTCTGGACAGACTCTGCTAACACACCCAGTGACCACAATGAACTGTCTCCTACATCGACATCCCAGCTGTGAGTCCCTGAGTTAAATCCTTCAGAGCCCAGAACAGACCAGTAATTATCAAACCTCTCTGGATTATCAGGAAGCTGCTGTTCCTCTCCTGGTCTCACACTGATTAGATCTTTAGACAGGATGAGTCTTGGATGAGCAGTGTTTGGGTCCAGAATCAGAGGCGTGTAGGAGACCATGTCCTTCATCTTGTTCCAGATGTTGAAGGTCAGGTTGCCCAGGTGTTTGGCCTCGTCTATCAGAGCTCCTGAGAGCAGCTGTGGATCCTCCAGCAGGGGGCGCTGCTGGACTCTTTTCACTGCAGCCTTGTAGTTGTTGAGGAATGAGACGTCTTCAGCTCTCAGCTCGTCCTCTGTGGCTCTGACTGTGTCTGAAAGAGCTGCTATCTCTCTGCTCAGAGCCTCCATCTTCTCCTTCATCATCTGACTCTTCTGCTCCTCTTCCTCCCTCAGTGCAGCCATCCTGGCCTCCTCTTCCTCCTCTAGAAACTGGTGGAGCTTCTTAAACAGATCCTGAATCTGCCTCTCTGTGCGTCGGGCCTGGACCTTCATGTGTTCTGCTGTTTGATCAAACTTCACTTTAACTTCTTTAAAAACCTTTAACTTCTCCTTTAAGGGCTTCAGAGTTTCCTGAAGTTTCTTCTTGTGTTTTTGAGCAGCTTCATTGATGGGTCTGAATCTATGGTTGGTGTGTTTCTTTGAAGCTCTGCAGACGACACACACTGGCTGCTGATGGTCCAGACAGAAGAGTTTGAGTTTCTCAGAGTGCAGACTGCAGAAAGCCTCTGAAGCTCTCTGATCTCTCTCCAGTAAGAAGGAATCACACAGGTTCTTTAACACCAGACTAACAGGTGGATCTGACCTTGAAGATCTTCTGTTACAAACTGGACACTCCTGTGTTTGTTTCTTTCTCCACCAGCTCTTCAGACAGTCTTTACAGAAGCTGTGGCTACATGACAGAGTAACAGGATCCCAAAACACTTCATGACAGACCGGACAGCAGAGATCTTCATCTAATCTGGAAGCCATTTTGTCTCTGAGTCAAGCTGAAAACAAAGCAGACAGCACTCCTCTCCCTCCTCTACTAACTTCACTGTTTTAAAAAACTCACATTCAGTGTGTGGAAGTCTGTTGTTTTTCCAGTTTTCTCTCCTGAAGATGAACTCACTCAGAAAGTTGTTAGTTTGGTCTGAAGGTGAATCTAAGTCTGTCACACAAACTTTTGTCTCAGTGTGTCTGAGGGGTGGAGCTGATTTTACCTTAACACAGAGGTGTGTTTCATTAAACAAACACTAACCACACCTCTACAGCTCACCGGTAGTTTTACCTCATTTTATTTGTATAACTAACTGAAAGTAGTCTTCAATTTGCTATTTTAGTACTGAAGTACTTCAATCTGGACTGTAACTGTCCTCAGTTGAAGTTACTGATGTGTAATGAAGGTAAATCTTACCGTCTGTCTGTCGGTGAGTCTCTTCTCACTGAGAACTGAACAGTAAGAAACTGTTTCCTGTTTGTCTCAGATGATGTCATGTAAGGGCGGAGCTCTGTCAGCACTCTGATGTGTTAATAGAGAACAGAAGATAAATATGATCAATAAGATCCATCACTCTGCCCTGAGAACACGTCTTTATGTCAACATAACATTAATGGAAAAAAACTCTGAAAAACACGACCAGAGTAAATTTATTTTACTGTTGTTTCTGTCAGTTTTTACTTTGTTTGTTTTAATCATGTTAAAGAAAACTGAACAACATGACAACAAAGTCACCACTGTTATCACCTGTTGTACCACTAACAAAATATGAATCACAACTTCATACATGCTCATATGAACTCAATAATAGTTATATGTCATTAATATCTTTTGTAGTTTCTTTTTTTGTCTGTTTGTAGTTAGGGCGGAGCTCTGTCAGCACCCTGATGTGTTAATAGGGAACAGAAGATGAATATGATCAATAAGATCCATCACTCTGCTCTGAGAACACGTCTTTATGTCAACATAACTTTCACGGGAAAAAATGGTTTCTAAGAAAACACGACCAGAATAAATTCATTTTCATTGTTGTTTCCGTCCCTGAGTTTTTACTTTGTTTGTTTCAAATCATGTTAAAGAAAGCGACATTAGCAACATGACAACAACGGAGCCTCAACTGCTATCATAAATTAAAATATACTCATATGAACTTAATAATAGTTATATTTCATTCACATCTGTTTGGTGCTCTCATTAGATTAATCTGATGGTTTTTAAACATCAGCAAAGCCTTAAAATAAGGTCCGGTATGTCATGCATATAACTGGTGGTGTTGTCACTTTCAGGTTGTGTCTTGCAATATTGGCATGTCATTTAATTTGTCCAGAAGCATGGGATACCATTATCTTAGTCAGGCCTAATGTTCCTTATATTATCACTAAAGCTACTTCTCGCATTCTATTGTTTGAGCGGATATTCTCTCATTCACTGTCTCCCATCTTACCCTATTTTGCTCCCCTCTCCCCAAACGAGGTCCTCGAACCTTGTTACATCTAACCGCCCCACCACGTGCTCCCTTTGACCCCCATCCAGTCCCCTCTTCTTCAGTCTATTGCCACTGAACTCCTTCCTTTCCTCACCCACCTCATCAACACATCTTTCGTCTCGGTGCTTTCTCCTGGCTGTCAGCGGCGTTTGACACAGTGAACCACCAGATCCTCCTCTCCACCCTCGAGGGGATGGGCGTCTCAGGCTCTGCACTCTCCCTGTTTGCATCCTACCTGACAGGTCGATCCTACCAGGTGACATGGAGGGGGCCGTGTCGGAACCACGCATGCTGACTACGGGGGTTCCACAAGGTTCAGTTCTGGGCCCCCTTCTCTTCTCGCTCTACACAACATCTCTGGGTTCTGTTATTCGCCGCATGACTTCTCTTACCATTGTTATGCCGATGACACCCAGCTGGTCTTGTCACTTCCTCCCGGGGACACCCAAGTGGAGGCACGCATTGCTGTGTGCTTGGCTGACATCTCGAAGTGGATGGCGACACACCACCTGAAGCTCAACCTGGACAAAACCGAGCTACTGTTCCTCCCGGGGAAGGGCTGCCCGCACCGAGACCTGTCCATCACCATTGATGATGCCGTGGTGACGCCAACTCGGACTGTGAGGAATCTGGGTGTGACCCTGGACGACCAACTGTCGTTCTCAGCAAACATTGCTTCGGTCACACGCTCCTGCAGACTCCTCCTCTACAACATCAGGAGGATTCGCCCCTTCCTCACTGACGAGACGGCGCAGGTGCTCATCCAGGCTCTGGTCATCTCCCGCCTGGACTACTGCAACTCACTACTTGCCGGAGTGTCAGGACACCGACGTCAGACAGCAGAGTCACTGCCCATCTTTCGGAGGCTGAAAACTCACCTCTTCAGAAGTACTACCCTGAGCCTTCCTCGTAGCACTTATTGTATTCGTATTAGTTGCTGCACTCACTGTATTCATATCAGTTCGCTGCACTTATTGAATTCCCTTCTCTGCACTTATCCTATTCACTGGTAGCACTTATTGTATTCGTATTAGTCTGTTACAATTATTGTTTTCGTAGTATTTTGCCTCTGCACTATACTTTTGCTCTGGTTTATGCTCTTAGATGCTTGTTTAAGAAAGGAGATGCACTTATGACTTCTGGTGACTAGTAGTTCTCTTGAATACCTATGTTGAATACACTTCCTGTAAGTCGCTTTGGATAAAAGCGTCTGCTAAATGACTGTAATGTAATGTAATGTAATGTAATGTCTAATGCCATTGCACTCCTGTCTGTTCATTGAGTCAGACTATTCTCTGGTCTATCATGTCCATGTTCTCAATCTCCCGGCCTAACGTGACCTGTTCAAGCCCCGAACAAGTTTTACCCATAACCTTTCTCTCATGACAAATTCTCTATTTCTGCTAAGGAATTCTCTGAGGCAGTAGGTAAGGTATTTATTTTACATATTCATATAAAATGAAATAAAAGAATGCCTTATCTGACCTCCGCATCACTACCCCTCTATTATACTACTTTAGGATGGAGTCCGATCGCCATAGACTTTGCACTATTCATTTTTCATGTATGTTTAATAAATTATTGTTCATTCTAATGAAGTCACTCCTGATATAAATTATGTTACGCTATGATTGAATGTCAGTCTGCATTAGAGCGGTGGGACTTAGCGAATCGTCAATTGATTGTCATTTTTT
>NW_026552806.1:0-29126 GCF_027596085.1 Anoplopoma fimbria | reverse complement strand
TACTGTTGTAGATATGTGTTTATGTTCATTCCCATAGAAGAGACAAATATGATTAATTATCACGTTAAATATGTTCATGATGTGAATAAAATAATAAGACTTTATAGGCATTTGTTGGCCTTTGCCCATCAAACCTCTGATGCTACTTTAACTCTGTTTAGTAAGGGGCAATTTTTAACCCAACGCTTGCATTTAGCTCAAACTTGTGGAATACAATTCAAAGGCGCATCATGTGCTGACATAACGTACATTTGACATTTGCTCCAACCCTGATGGGGGATTCATTTGTACTGCCCACCTTGTGATGCCAGACACAGCTTGGCCAGAAGGACAAATGCGACTGAAATCGTTGTCCAAAGTATTGTCCCACTCGCCGTGTGCATGGAGGAAATCCGCTGTAAGAGAAAGTTAAGTTTACTGGGTGAGTTACAGGCAAGGCTGTAAACAGGAAAAGATATAACAGACTGGAAAAGTTACATTTAGCCAACTTGGTTATGACTTCCACAATGAAAGAAAACATTCTTTACTAAACTGAATATTCCCTATTAATATAACTGCTTTATTTGAACACTTACTGCAGACATAGAGCCTGTTGATCTTCAGAATGTCATT
This sequence comes from Anoplopoma fimbria, assembly GCF_027596085.1. Lineage (NCBI taxonomy): Eukaryota > Metazoa > Chordata > Actinopteri > Perciformes > Anoplopomatidae > Anoplopoma > Anoplopoma fimbria. The sequence continues at coordinate 28,514 of NW_026552806.1, read as the reverse complement.
CTCTGACATGCCTTCACTCTGGCCTATTTGTGCCGAGGGGTCGAGGGGAATGACGATCTCCTGCATTCTTGGAGAAGTCTTTCGGTGCATAATGCATTACGGACGTATAGTCATATGGAACGTTGATCCTTCCAGGACGTTTTCATAGTTGATCCTGACGAAAGCGTCCCTGTCACTTCTACTTTGCTCATGCCAGAAGCCAAGTACGTGAATGAGCTCATGCTGAATGATGCCATTGTGAATGCATCCTGTATCCAGAGATAATTGTTGCGACCTTCCAGTTCGCCCGACCCAGGACCAACATCCATTTTGTTTCACAATGCTGATGTAGTCGATCTGGGAAGTACGAGCAACAAACCGGATGCAGGTGCTCATGTGGAAGGCACTGATTGCGTTCTCAATCTTGAGCTTTTCATGTCTGGTAAAGGAATCACTTATGACATATGGCACTTTAACTGTCTGACTTAACTTTGGCCATTTGCAGTTATCGCAGATTCTTGCATTCCTTGCGTTTGAGACAAAAACATCTCCTTCGATCAAATGGTCTGATATAGGTTTGTTTGCCGTAAGGATTTGTGAATTGACTGTCTGGGTATCTAAAAAGGGAATAAAAAAAGAAGTTCAATTGATCTGAGAAACAATGCTAATCGTACTTTTATATATATGTATATTACATGGCAATCACATGCAATGGGTACAATGAACCTAATTACCTTGTGTTTTTCCTTTGCAGTAATTGAAACTCCAGCGATGGTCTCTGTCAATAAAAAAAACAATCATTAGAATTTGTTTATTCAATACAAGCCAAGCAGTGCAGAATCAATTGAATTCACTGTCTAAAAACGACCAACATTAATAACTGTTGGAAGTAGAAATGAGGTCATATAACTTTCTGGGGTCAGTATATTTACCTATTGGTATCATTCCTGAAGTGGGTCTGGACTCCTGTGAGGAAGTGGCCTGCAGGCAGTTGCCAGTTGAAGTCTTCGCTCAAGTAGTTGACCATTGGGGTTTTCCGACATTCAAATGTGATCAAGTTTGGAGAAGAGCAGCAGAGGAATTTCCATCTGAAACAAGATCAGATCAAGCAAACCATTTTACATTTTGAATTAGATATTTAGGCCATTGAGTGTACTATCATATGACTCTAAAGAGAAGGGAAAAATTCCCATTGATAAAAGCATCAGTCCTCCTTGAAGTGCTTTTGTTATATTAACCTGCTGTATTTTAGTGACTTTGTTTGATTTATTGATGAATTTACAAGTAGAACAAACTGTTACGGATATGTTCTAAAACTAAACATCTCAGTTGTAAGTATAACTTTGCTTTCACATAATTCAAATACTTTTTCACAAATTCATTTACCATTCAATAGTGTTAATATTGCATTTTTGTTGCATAATTCCAATAAGCCACCAACCTTCTTCCTCCTTGCTGGCTGTTGTAATCGCTGTAGACACCGGCAACCACATGATTGGCCGGGCAATTGTAGCTGAGTTCTTTCTCAGATGCGTCCTGGTAACTGGACCAGGAGCAGTCTGAGGTGTTGTTGAAAGCCTTGCACTCAATCTTCCATTGGCGATCTTGCTCAGTGGAACTGTAGGAGCTTTGACATGAATCAAAACCATTTAATGGAAGGTTCAGAAGTAGCGGTGAAATATACAGTCTAAAGGTTAGATAGTAAATAATACATGGTTAAATATTCAGAACTATTTCTCTCCTGAATCAGAAATTGTATATTTGCTTTTATATTTTTGTGCAAGTTTACCTCTTAATCTGAGACACGACTTGATTGTCTGGACAAGCATGACGCAAAATGCCTCTCAAACTGTTGTCATAGTCCTGTGCTCTGAGTCCAGCTGCAAACAACAAGTGGTTAAATTGATTAATAATCAACATCAGCAACATAATACAAATGTCTATATTTTGAGAACGTCAACAACTACAAATATCATCTCCTCTCTCAGCACTTTATACTCACATCATTTAGAGTGAATTACAAATAAGAGGTCAATGTTCTCACCTGCTAGAAGGACGAAAACCACGATGAAGGTCCACATTGTGTATGATGTGTCAGTGTCTAACCTGTGAGGAGACTGCCTTCACTGACTGCAAGTGCAGCAATTTATACGCTTGTGACAAAGAAACAGTGACCTACATTTTCATCTGTGGGTGTGTTGCACGTTTGATGAGCATGTGTATTTGTTGGCTCATTTTCATGAGCATGTGTATTTGCTACCTCATACCAAACAGCAGAGATATGTGTTGTCATGTGTGAACAATGACAACACATAAGTAGTAATTATCTAATGACTTGCATAATATTGGCTGTCAGATCATTTACCAGAACCACTCAAGAAAACAAAATCCTTAAACCAGATATTGTCAACTGTTGGGAAACATGTTCACACACTGTATTTGTAAACTAATTTCACAAATGTAGAATAACTTTGCTTTTTCTGCCCTGATGGCAGATAGAGGGTAATATACAAGTTACAGGGAAAGAGCCCATGCTTGGGTACATATAGAGTTATGAACATATATCATCAGTGATTTAACATGGTGAAAAATAGAAAGAAAGAAATCAGATGAAAAGACAGCAATAAAGTCTATGTATATAAAATGTTCAGGCGAGGAAGATGAGGTGAAGCCACATCTCCGTCATTGATCCATGAGCTCAATGTGTTACACTCATTGCTACACCTTTAAATCACTTAATATGCTGCTCCTGGTTGAGAATTTGATGTGAAACTGCATTCAACTCCAAAATCCATAATAACACAGGCGGACTAAAGCACTTGGGAGTTGATGATGATGAATCCATGAACGTGCTGCTGGATTTGTTCATATCTATACAAGTAAACACTCAGGTGAGGCAGTTAATGATACATTTGTTTGTAACTACTTAATGTCTACACCGTCATTCTGGGTGTGATTGTTATTTTTTTTACTTGTGTTTAAATCAGTAATATGTTCTGGCAATGACGAGACCACCTGCTATTTTTCAGGGAAATAGTATCCTCTAATTACTCTTGCGGTTTTAAACATTAATATCTGAGTTTAAAAAATAGTTGCTCCAAATAAAATGAAGTAAAAAGTGGGGGTTTATTTTAAAAGTATGTGACATGTTGTTGAACAGTTCACCAGTCCAGTCTGCTAAGACAGCAGCAGCAAAGTGATTCCCAATAATCCAATCTTTGATGTTGTACATTTGCACTTCATTTAGATGAGTTTGTAGAAATGTTTTTCTTTGAAAAAATGGAGCAAAACAACGATGTTCTTGAGACTATGAGGTCGACCCACCAACTGTACACTGGACGTAGAAAGATACAGGTTGGCAACAAAAGATTTACCTAACAAGTTTAGTAATTTTGTCAGGTTTAATTCTATTGTCTATTTCTGTTGATTAATGACAAAAGCCTCAAAAAGTCCACTGTGATTCAAAGTATAAAATAGGAAAAGTCTAGGGCTTGGGAAACTTGAACTGATAATCCTTCCAGGTACGCCAAACAATCCAGTAGGTGTGGACAACAAGTCTGACATTTCGACATTGCTACCTTGATGCCAGATGTCGTGCTGGATTACAATCAACTGTTTTATTATTAATATTCCACCTGTATGTGGGTCAGTTGGATCGTGTCCAGTTTAAATCACTGCTCTCAGCAATTCATAGCCATCATTTACAGGCAGTCAAGTGAAAACCATGCAAAACTTAAGATGGTACATAATAGCTTTGCAACAATGAGGAAGTCACTGCCTGTGTTGTGGAATGTGATTCATCATTAGTGGAAAGTCATTCAGTGAGGAATGTGTTGCTGTAATTAGGTGAGAGTGGCTTACTGGTATATGATAAATATATCTTTCTGACATCTGGGCTCAAACTGGTTTTCTGCAATAATTAGGTCACAGTCATAGTCAGCATACCTTTATGGATAAACAAGAGGAGCAAAGCCAAGGGATTCTCATGCAACATGAGTTATTAAATAACAGCAGACCAATTTATGTCGAACTACTGAACTACTGGCAAAGATAGCAAAACATGGATGTCAATGAGGTCGCATCCTTTCAGGGTCTTGATGTTAAAACTCGTATCGTCTCACTCTGATGTTGTTTTAGAGGCACAAAGTCAGCAGAGTGAGGCAATCATGGAGGATTCTCCGGTTTTCTGCAAACAGCCAACTTCTGTTATAACCAAATAGATAATCAAATCATGTAGTATACAGTAGTCTAATATTTATTATAGATGTCCATATAATTTACTCTATACTTACAGTATAATAATTCAATTCAGTTTATTTTGTATAGCCCAGAATCACAAATTACAAATTTGCCTCAGAGGGCTTTACAATCTGTGCACATGCGACATCCTCTGTCCTTCCCTCACATCGGCACAGGAAAAACTCCCCTAAAAAAACCCCTTTAACAGGGAGAAAAAAGGAAGAAACCTCTGGGAGAACGACAGAGGAGGGATCCTTCTCCCAGGATGGACAGAATGCAATAGATGTCATGTGTACAGAATGAACAGCATAACAGAGATACAACACATTCAATGTATATGACATAAATGATTCATATAATAAGACTACTTATAATAACAGCAGCAATTATTACAGTAGAATTATAATTCTGAAAATAGGGATAGTAATGTGATTAATAATAATAATGGAAGTAGCAGTGGGTGTCAGTCGGCTCACAGCAGGAGGCACGACTACGGTCCAGGTACCACAACGATTCATGGAAACCTGCCGAGCGAGAAAGCAAAAGGGCTTCAGGGTGGAAGTAAAGCTAAAATGCTTAATGGTACAGGTAATAGTAATAGTAATGTGACTAGTAATAATAATGGTGGTAGCAGTCGGTGTCAGCAGGGCCGTAGCAGGATGCACGAAGAGGAGCATCCTGATAACTGAAGGCTCTGGCTCCCATCCTACTTTTATATACTCTAGGAACCACAAGTAACCCTGCATTGATTGAGCGATGTCCATATAATTTACTCTATACTTACAGTATAATAATCATCCCAATTTGACAATACAGCAGTTCAAGAAACACACAACCAACATTTATATTTTTTGAAATGTTTTGTTCCTCCACTGGTTTACATTGGCATTTAGTCTCTACTTCCTTCATTTTAATTAGAAACTTAAAAACACCAGTGACTTGTCAACAACAATGAGTTCAACATTTAGAAAGTTTACTCAAGCACATTAACCTTTTTTTTTTTTTTATTAAGTTATCGTCCCATCCAGGCTGTGATTGGTCGGTGCATGAAAACTGACTTGAAAAGATGGAATGATACAACAAAAGGAACCAGATATAGATAAATAGCCAGCTAGCCAAACCCAAACATTGCTTATCGTATGCCTAGTTTCTTCTGTTTTCCCGCCGGGAGAGCCTGCACACAACTATATCTGAGAAATACACCAAGATATCATCTGCATAAAGGGAAATATGATAAGAAGTCTCTTTGACCATGATGGGAGTTATGACGTTGTTCACCCATACTGAATAAGCTTGAGTATTTTTCTGCATTTAATGATAAAGCTGTCTAAAAATGAACATCAGAGGAAGCCTCAATATTGTTCAATAAACAGGGAATAATGTCGGAGGCAAAACAGCTCTTAAAAAAAACCAATCTGACTGCAAAACTGAAATAGTCGGTATGTTTAAAGATGTTTAAAACCCCACAATAGCTTAGTCACCTCGAGCTTCAGAAGCACACAAGCTAGAATAAAAAGAGGTAAAAGCATCATCAATATCAGAAAGAAGTGTAAATTAGATACCGTTAACATTTTTGACACAGTCAATGGATGCTAAGTGTTCAGACTGGTTTAACCTTAAAGCCAAGAGTTCATTAGGTCTTTCTGCAAATAAAATGTTTGTTGGGTTCTAAAATGAAGGGATTCAGCCTGGCAGAAGTAAGACACCTACTATATGCTGACTTGGTAGAGGACAACATTTTCTGCCTCTTTTCACTATAATTGGATTTATGTTGGTATTCAAGAAAAGCTATCAAGTGTTTCTTTTCAGGTTCAAATGTGAAGAAAAATAAGTGCAAGCTCCTCTCGACACACTTAGTTAAAAATGATTGAGAATGGTGATGTATAAACGCTCTCAAACATTGATTGGTGTTTGTTAGAAAATTCCTGTTTGGTAAGAGTCATATTACATTGCCATCCCTTTTAATGTGGATGTGCACTTCTTGCGTGACTCCTCAAAAGAGGTCGAACAGATTTGCCAGACAATATTGCAGCAAGGGCAGTAGCATTTTATTTTGGACAAAGTGTGTTGTCCCCCTCTGTTTTTTGCTTCAACTCCTAGTCTGGCTTCAAATGATCATGTCACCCAGCTATAGAAACCTGGGCGTTGTGTGCACGGAGTACAGGGTGTAGGAATGTACAGTAAACCTCCTGCAATAAAGATAAGAGAGATAGTTCCAAAGGGTTTTCTGAAAGATTGGCATTTGCAATAGCAAGCCATGCTTCATGAATTGGTATTTAGGCTGGTCATATAAAATCAACATGAGTTCTCTCTTTATATTTGGCTTTTCTCTCCCTGAATAGTTTCTTTCTGGTCCTTCCAGGACTCCAGTAAGTAATGGGTAAAACGTGTGGTGTGTTAATTGACTCAGGGGATTAAGGGCACAGAAACCAGATATTTAATTCATGTTGACTTTATTTACAAGTAAGTACAGTAAAACACAATACAGCAAATACAGTATTTTGTCCAAGTCCTGATATCTATGTACATCAATTGCATAACAGTAATAGGCATTGAAATCCACAAATGAATGTTCTACATTTACAAATATATACATAAAAAACTTTGGAGCTATCAAAGTATTCAAGTCAAGTCTGGTTTGAATGCGACATCCTTCATCACAAAAGCATGTTTCACCTAAGAGAATGACCTAATGATCTAATCTAGATCAGCAATTAATTATATGACATTAGTCAAATTGTCCGGGATCTTCTCATTCATGGTAGCTTCACTGACTGTTCCCCTGGCAGTATGTCAAACTCCACCTTCGGTCACTGTCAACGAGAAACAATAACATTTTAGAGACTTTACAAAATGGTTATTTCTTTGATAACTTTGGCATCTAAGAGTCACAGTTAGTGGGATGTGGATGTATGCCTGTGATAAACTGTTACAGATGAACTCACCGACTGTTATCATCAAAAGAGCTTTTCACTCCTGTCAGGAAGTGATCACTGGCGACTGTCCAGCTGAAGTACTCCTTATAGTAGTTGATGTCTGTCGCTGTTTGGCAGTTGGATGTGGTAAAACCAGGGGTACTACAGCAGTAAAACCTCCATCTGAAATATAAGAGAAATGTGTTCATAAACAATAGTTATAAAATGTGTTAATGTAGAATACAACTCGCTTGTTTTACTCAACGTGCATACAGGTTCATTATACCCCAATTTTGTTTTTTGTAAAAATTAAAAGTTGATCGTCTTTTTTGTAATAATGCAAAGATAAATGACTCACTGTCTGTCCTTGTAGAGGCTGCTGCGATCACTGTAGACCCCTGCGATCACTTCATTGTGTCCACATTGGAAGTCCATTGGTTCCCAATAACGGTTCACAGCATTTGACCACTTGCATGTTCTGGTAACCTTGAAGGCTTTGCACGAAATCTCCCAAAGTCGATCTTTTTGGTCGTCATTGTAGAGACTATTGTGGAAGAAAACAGCACTTTAGTTAAACTACTGTTGTATTTGTACCAAAATACTAAAGTTATGGATAAATATGTGTTTATGTTCATCTGTTTCCATAGAACAGACCAAGATGATTATTATCACATTAAATATTTTAATGATGAAATAAAAACATAAGACTTTATAGGCATTTGTTAGCCTTTGCCCATCAAACCCTAAACAACAAAAAGTCTTTAACTTGTTTAGTAAGGGCTACTTTAACTCTGTTTAGTAAACTTAGGGCAATTTTTAACCCAACATTTGCTTGCATTTAACTCAAAGATTAATTTGTACTGCCCACCTTGTGATGCCAGACACAGCTTGGCCAGAAGGACAAATGCGACTGAAATCGTTGTCCAAAGTATTGTCCCACTCGCCGTGTGCATGGAGGAAATCCGCTGTAAGAGAAAGTTAAGTTTACTGGGTGAGTTACAGGCAAGGCTGTAAACAGGAAAAGATATAACAGACTGGAAAAGTTACATTTAGCCAACTTGGTTATGACTTCCACAATGAAAGAAAACATTCTTTACTAAACTGAATATTCCCTATTAATATAACTGCTTTATTTGAACACTTACTGCAGACATAGAGCCTGTTGATCTTCAGAATGTCATTCTCTGACATGCCTTCACTCTGGCCTATTTGTGCCGAGGGGTCGAGGGGAATGACGGTATCTCCTGCATTCTTGGAGAAGTCTTTCGGTGCATAATGCATTACGGACGTATAGTCATATGGAACGTTGAGGTTGTTTGTCTCCAGTTGACGAAAGTTACTTTCTTGTCCTTCCAGGACGTTTTCATAGTTGATCCTGACGAAAGCGTCCCTGTCACTTCTACTTTGCTCATGCCAGAAGCCAAGTACGTGAATGAGCTCGTGCTGAATGATGCCATTGTGAATGCATCCTGTATCCAGAGATAATTGTTGCGACCTTCCAGTTCGCCCGACCCAGGACCAACATCCATTTTGTTTCACAATGCTGATGTAGTCGATCTGGGAAGTACGAGCAACAAACCGGATGCAGGTGCTCATGTGGAAGGCACTGATTGCGTTCTCAATCTTGAGCTTTTCATGGCTGGTAAAGGAATCACTTATGACATATGGCACTTTAACTGTCTGACTTAACTTTGGCCATTTGCAGTTATCGCAGATTCTTGCATTCCTTGCGTTTGAGACAAAAACATCTCCTTCGATCAAATGGTCTGATATAGGTTTGTTTGCCGTAAGGATTTGTGAATTGACTGTCTGGGTATCTAAAAAGGGAATAAAAAAGAAGTTCAATTGATCTGAGAAACAATGCTAATCGTACTTTTATATATATGTATATTACATGGCAATCACATGCAATGGGTACAATGAACCTAATTACCTTGTGTTTTTCCTTTGCAGTAATTGAAACTCCAGCGATGGTCTCTGTCAATAAAAAAAACAATCATTAGAATTTGTTTATTCAATACAAGCCAAGCAGTGCAGAATCAATTGAATTCACTGTCTAAAAACGACCAACATTAATAACTGTTGGAAGTAGAAATGAGGTCATATAACTTTCTGGGGTCAGTATATTTACCTATTGGTATCATTCCTGAAGTGGGTCTGGACTCCTGTGAGGAAGTGGCCTGCAGGCAGTTGCCAGTTGAAGTCTTCGCTCAAGTAGTTGACCATTGGGGTTTTCCGACATTCAAATGTGATCAAGTTTGGAGAAGAGCAGCAGAGGAATTTCCATCTGAAACAAGATCAGATCAAGCAAACCATTTTACATTTTGAATTAGATATTTAGGCCATTGAGTGTACTATTATATGACTCTAAAGAAGGGAAAAATTCCCATTGATAAAAGCATCAGTCCTCCTTGAAGTGCTTTTGTTATATTAACCTGCTGTATTTTAGTGACTTTGTTTGATTTATTGATGAATTTACAAGTAGAACAAACTGTTACGGATATGTTCTAAAACTAAACATCTCAGTTGTAAGTATAACTTTGCTTTCACATAATTCAAATACTTTTTCACAAATTCATTTACCATTCAATAGTGTTAATATTGCATTTTTGTTGCATAATTCCAATAAGCCACCAACCTTCTTCCTCCTTGCTGGCTGTTGTAATCGCTGTAGACACCGGCAACCACATGATTGGCCGGGCAATTGTAGCTGAGTTCTTTCTCAGATGCGTCCTGGTAACTGGACCAGGAGCAGTCTGAGGTATTGTTGAAAGCCTTGCACTCAATCTTCCATTGGCGATCTTGCTCAGTGGAACTGTAGGAGCTTTGACATGAATCAAAACCATTTAATGGAAGGTTCAGAAGTAGCGGTGAAATATACAGTCTAAAGGTTAGATAGTAAATAATACATGGTTAAATATTCAGAACGATTTCTCTCCTGAATCAGAAATTGTATATTTGCTTTTATATTTTTGTGCAAGTTTACCTCTTAATCTGAGACACGACTTGATTGTCTGGACAAGCATGACGCAAAATGCCTCTCAAACTGTTGTCATAGTCCTGTGCTCTGAGTCCAGCTGCAAACAACAAGTGGTTAAATTGATTAATAATCAACATCAGCAACATAATACAAACAGTCTATATTTTGAGAACGTCAACAACTACAAATATCATCTCCTCTCTCAGCACTTCATACTCACATCATTTAGAGTGAATTACAAATAAGAGGTCAATGTTCTCACCTGCTAGAAGGACGAAAACCACGATGAAGGTCCACATTGTGTATGATGTGTCAGTGTCTAACCTGTGAGGAGACTGCCTTCACTGACTGCAAGTGCAGCAATTTATACGCTTGTGACAAGGAAATAGTGACCTACATTTTCATCTGTGGGTGTGTTGCACGTTTGATGAGCATGTGTATTTGTTGGCTCATTTTCATGAGCATGTGTATTTGCTACCTCATACCAAACAGCAGAGATATGTGTTGTCATGTGTGAACAATGACAACACATAAGTAGTAATTATCTAATGACTTGCATAATATTGGCTGTCAGATCATTTACCAGAACCACTCAAGAAAACAAAATCCTTAAACCAGATATTGTCAACTGTTGGGAAACATGTTCACACACTGTATTTGAAACTAATTTCACAAATGTAGAATAACTTTGCTTTTTCTGCCCTGATGACAGATAGAGGGTAATATACAAGTTACAGGGAAAGAGCCCATGCTTGGGTACATATAGAGTTATGAACATATACCATCAGTGATTTAACATGGTGAAAAATAGAAAGAAAGAAATCAGATGAAAAGACAGCAATAAAGTGTATGTATATAAAATGTTCAGGAGAGGAAGATGAGGTGAAGCCACATCTCCGTCATTGATCCATGAGCTCAATGTGTTACACTCATTGCTACACCTTTAAATCACTTAATATGCTTCTCCTGGTTGAGAATTTGATGTGAAACTGCATTCAACTCCAAAATCCATAATAACACAGGCGGACTAAAGCACTTGGGAGTTGATGATGATGAATCCATGAACGTGCTGCTGGATTTGTTCATATCTATACAAGTAAACACTCAGGTGAGGCAGTTAATGATACATTTGTTTGTAACTACTTTAATGTCATTCTGGTCATTCTGGGTGTGATTGTTATTTTTTTTACTTGTGTTTAAATCAGTAATATGTTCTGGCAATGACGAGACCACCTGCTATTTTTCAGGGAAATATTATCCTCTAATTACTCTTGCGGTTTTAAACATTAATATCTGAGTTTAAAAAATAGTTGCTCCAAATAAAATGAAGTAAAAAGTGGGGGGTTTATTTTAAAAGTATGTGACATGTTGTTGAACAGTTCACCAGTCCAGTCTGCTAAGACAGCAGCAGCAAAGTGATTCCCAATAATCCAATCTTTGATGTTGTACATTTTCGTTCATTTAGATGAGTTTGTAGAAATGTTTTTCTTTGAAAAATGGAGCAAAACAACGATGTTCTTGAGACTATGAGGTCGACCCACCAACTGTACACTGGACGTAGAAAGATAAAGGTTGGCAACAAAAGATTTACCTAACAAGTTTAGTAATTTTGTCAGGTTTAATTCTATTGTCTATTTCTGTTGATTAATGACAAAAGCCTCAAAAAGTCCACTGTGATTCAAAGTATAAAATAGGAAAAGTCTAGGGCTTGGGAAACTTGAACTGATAATCCTTCCAGGTACGCCAAACAATCCAGTAGGTGTGGACAAAAAGTCTGACATTTCGACATTGCTACCTTGATGCCAGATGTCGTGCTGGATTACAATCAACTGTTTTATTATTAATATTCCACCTGTATGTGGGTCAGTTGGATCGTGTCCAGTTTAAATCACTGCTCTCAGCAATTCATAGCCATCATTTACAGGCAGTCAAGTGAAAACCATGCAAAACTTAAGATGGTACATAATAGCTTTGCAACAATGAGGAAGTCACTGCCTGTGTTGTGGAATGTGATTCATCATTAGTGGAAAGTCATTCAGTGAGGAATGTGTTGCTGTAATTAGGTGAGAGTGGCTTACTGGTATATGATAAATATATCTTTCTGACATCTGGGCTCAAACTGGTTTTCTGCAATAATTAGGTCACAGTCATAGTCAGCATACCTTTATGGATAAACAAGAGGAGCAAAGCCAAGGGATTCTCATGCAACATGAGTTATTAAATAACAGCAGACCAATTTATGTCGAACTACTGAACTACTGGCAAAGATAGCAAAACATGGATGTCAATGAGGTCGCATCCTTTCAGGGTCTTGATGTTAAAACTCGTATCGTCTCACTCTGATGTTGTTTTAGAGGCACAAAGTCAGCAGAGTGAGGCAATCATGGAGGATTCTCCGGTTTTCTGCAAACAGCCAACTTCTGTTATAACCAAATAGATAATCAAATCATGTAGTATACAGTAGTCTAATATTTATTATAGATGTCCATATAATTTACTCTATACTTACAGTATAATAATTCAATTCAATTCAGTTTATTTTGTATAGCCCAAAATCACAAATTACAAATTTGCCTCAGAGGGCTTTACAATCTGTGCACATGTGACATCCTCTGTCCTTCCCTCACATCGGCACAGGAAAAACTCCCCTAAAAAAACCCTTTAACAGGGAGAAAAAAGGAAGAAACCTCTGGGAGAACGACAGAGGAGGGATCCTTCTCCCAGGATGGACAGAATGCAATAGATGTCATGTGTACAGAATGAACAGCATAACAGAGATACAACACATTCAATGTATATGACATAAATGATTCATATAATAAGACTACTTATAATAACAGCAGCAATTATTACAGTAGAATTATAGCCATGAAAATAGGGATAGTAATGTGATTAATAATAATAATGGAAGTAGCAGTGGGTGTCAGTCGGCTCACAGCAGGAGGCACGACTACGGTCCAGGTACCACAACGATTCATGGAAACCTGCCGAGCGAGAAAGCAAAAGGGCTTCAGGGTGGAAGTAAAGCTAAAATGCTTAATGGTACAGGTAATAGTAATAGTAATGTGACTAGTAATAATAATGGTGGTAGCAGTCGGTGTCAGCAGGGCCGTAGCAGGATGCACGAAGAGGAGCATCCTGATAACTGAAGGCTCTGGCTCCCATCCTACTTTTATATACTCTAGGAACCACAAGTAACCCTGCATTGATTGAGCGATGTCCATATAATTTACTCTATACTTACAGTATAATAATCATCCCAATTTGACAATACAGCAGTTCAAGAAACACACAACCAACATTTATATTTTTTGAAATGTTTTGTTCCTCCACTGGTTTACATTGGCATTTAGTCTCTACTTCCTTCATTTTAATTAGAAACTTAAAAACACCAGTGACTTGTCAACAACAATGAGTTCAACATTTAGAAAGTTTACTCAAGCACATTAACCTTTTTTTTTTTATGAAGTTATCGTCCCATCCAGGCTGTGATTGGTCGGTGCATGAAAACTGACTTGAAAAGATGGAATGATACAACAAAAGGAACCAGATATGGATAAATAGCCAGCTAGCCAAACCCAAACATTGCTTATCGTATGCCTAGTTTCTTCTGTTTTCCCGCCGGGAGAGCCTGCACACAACTATATCTGAGAAATACACCAAGATATCATCTGCATAAAGGGAAATATGATAAGAAGTCTCTTTGACCATGATGGGAGTTATGACGTTGTTCACCCATACTGAATAAGCTTGAGTATTTTCTGCATTTAATGATAAAGCTGTCTAAAAATGAACATCAGAGGAAGCCTCAATATTGTTCAATAAACAGGGAATAATGTCGGAGGCGAAACAGCTCTTAAAAAAAAACAATCTGACTGCAAAACTGAAATAGAAGGTATGTTTAAAGATGTTTAGAACCCCACCATAGCTTAGTCACCTCGAGCTTCAGAAGCACACAAGCTAGAATAAAAAGAGGTAAAAGCATCATCAATATCAGAAAGAAGTGTAAATTAGATACCGTTAACATTTTTGACACAGTCAATGGATGCTAAGTGTTCAGACTGGTTTAACCTTAAAGCCAAGAGTTCATTAGGTCTTTCTGCAAATAAAATTGTTGTTGGGTTCTAAAATGAAGGGATTCAGCCTGGCAGAAGTAAGACACCTACTATATGCTGACTTGGTAGAGGACAACATTTTCTGCCTCTTTTCACTATAATTGGATTTATGTTGGTATTCAAGAAAAGCTATCAAGTGTTTCTTTTCAGGTTCAAATGTGAAGAAAAATAAGTGCAAGCTCCTCTCCTGACACTTAGTTAAAAATGATTGAGAATGGTGATGTATAAACGCTCTCAAACATTGATTGGTGTTTGTTAGAAAAGTCCTGTTTTGTAAGAGTCATATTACATTGCCATCCCTTTTAATGTGGATGTGCACTTCTTGCGTGACTCCTCAAAAGAGGTCGAACAGATTTGCCAGACAATATTGCAGCAAGGGCAGTAGCATTTTATTTTGGACAAAGTGTGTTGTCCCCCTCTGTTTTTTGCTTCAACTCCTAGTCTGGCTTCAAATGATCATGTCACCCAGCTATAGAAACCTGGGCGTTGTGTGCACGGAGTACAGGGTGTAGGAATGTACAGTAAACCTCCTGCAATAAAGATAAGAGAGATAGTTCCAAAGGGTTTTCTGAAAGATTGGCATTTGCAATAGCAATCCATGCTTCATGAATTGGTATTTAGGCTGGTCATATAAAATCAACATGAGTTCTCTCTTTATATTTGGCTTTTCTCTCCCTGAATAGTTTCTTTCCGGTCCTTCCAGGACTCCAGTAAGTAATGGGTAAAACGTGTGGTGTGTTAATTGACTCAGGGGATTAAGGGCACAGAAACCAGATATTTAATTCATGTTGACTTTATTTACAAGTAAGTACAGTAAAACACAATACAGCAAATACAGTATTTTGTCCAAGTCCTGATATCTATGTACATCAATTGCATAACAGTAATAGGCATTGAAATCCACAAATGAATGTTCTACATTTACAAATATATACATAAAAAACTTTGGAGCTATCAAAGTATTCAAGTCAAGTCTGGTTTGAATGCGACATCCTTCATCACAAAAGCATGTTTCACCTAAGAGAATGACCTAATGATCTAATCTAGATCAGCAATTAATTATATGACATTAGTCAAATTGTCCGGGATCTTCTCATTCATGGTAGCTTCACTGACTGTTCCCCTGGCAGTATGTCAAACTCCACCTTCGGTCACTGTCAACGAGAAACAATAACATTTTAGAGACTTTACAAAATGGTTATTTCTTTGATAACTTTGGCATCTAAGAGTCACAGTTAGTGGGATGTGGATGTATGCCTGTGATAAACTGTTACAGATGAACTCACCGACTGTTATCATCAAAAGAGCTTTTCACTCCTGTCAGGAAGTGATCACTGGCGACTGTCCAGCTGAAGTACTCCTTATAGTAGTTGATGTCTGTCGCTGTTTGGCAGTTGGATGTGGTAAAACCAGGGGTACTACAGCAGTAAAACCTCCATCTGAAATATAAGAGAAATGTGTTCATAAACAATAGTTATAAAATGTGTTAATGTAGAATACAACTCGCTTGTTTTACTCAACGTGCATACAGGTTCATTATACCCCAATTTTGTTTTTGTAAAAATTAAAAGTTGATCGTCTTTTTTGTAAATAATGCAAAGATAAATGACTCACTGTCTGTCCTTGTAGAGGCTGCTGCGATCACTGTAGACCCTGCGATCACTTCATTGTGTCCACATTGGAAGTCCATTGGTTCCCAATAACGGTTCACAGCATTTGACCACTTGCATGTTCTGGTAACCTTGAAGGCTTTGCACGAAATCTCCCAAAGTCGATCTTTTTGGTCGTCATTGTAGAGACTATTGTGGAAGAAAACAGCACTTTAGTTAAACTACTGTTGTAGATATGTAAATATGTTTATGTTCATCTGTTTCCATAGAAGAGACAAATATGATTAATTATCACGTTAAATATGTTCATGATGTGAATAAAAACATAAGACTTTATAGGCATTTGTTAGCCTTTGCCCATCAAACCCTAAACTTTAACTCTGTTTAGTAAGGGCAATCCTTGCATTTAGCTCAAACTTAGGAATACAATTCAAAGGCGCATCATGTTGACATAACGTAATTTGACATTTGCTCCAACCCTGATGGGGGTAAATGCTTCCAAGAAATAATGTATGAACCTTAACAAAGATTAATTTGTACTGCCCACCTTGTGATGCCAGACACAGCTTGGCCAGAAGGACAAACGCGACTGAAATCGTTGTCCAAAGTATTGTCCCACTCGCCGTGTGCATGGAGGAAATCCGCTGTAAGAGAAAGTTAAGTTTACTGGCTGAGTTACAGGCAAGGCTGTAAACAGGAAAAGATATAACAGACTGGAAAAGTTACATTTAGCCAACTTGGGTATAACTTCCACAATGATAGAAAACATTCTTTACTAAACTGAATATTCCCTATTAATATAACTGCTTTATTTGAACACTTACTGCAGACATAGAGCCTGTTGATCTTCAGAATGTCATTCTCTGACATGCCTTCACTCTGGCCTATTTGTGCCGAGGGGTCGAGGGGAATGACGGTATCTCCTGCATTCTTGGAGAAGTCTTTCGGTGCATAATGCATTACGGACGTATAGTCATATGGAACGTTGAGGTTGTTTGTCTCCAGTTGACGAAAGTTACTTTCTTGTCCTTCCAGGACGTTTTCATAGTTGATCCTGACGAAAGCGTCCCTGTCACTTCTACTTTGCTCATGCCAGAAGCCAAGTACGTGAATGAGCTCGTGCTGAATGATGCCATTGTGAATGCATCCTGTATCCAGAGATAATTGTTGCGACCTTCCAGTTCGCCCGACCCAGGACCAACATCCATTTTGTTTCACAATGCTGATGTAGTCGATCTGGGAAGTACGAGCAACAAACCGGATGCAGGTGCTCATGTGGAAGGCACTGATTGCGTTCTCAATCTTGAGCTTTTCATGGCTGGTAAAGGAATCACTTATGACATATGGCACTTTAACTGTCTGACTTAACTTTGGCCATTTGCAGTTATCGCAGATTCTTGCATTCCTTGCGTTTGAGACAAAAACATCTCCTTCGATCAAATGGTCTGATATAGGTTTGTTTGCCGTAAGGATTTGTGAATTGACTGTCTGGGTATCTAAAAAGGGAATAAAAAAAGAAGTTCAATTGATCTGAGAAACAATGCTAATCGTACTTTTATATATATGTATATTACATGGCAATCACATGCAATGGGTACAATGAACCTAATTACCTTGTGTTTTTCCTTTGCAGTAATTGAAACTCCAGCGATGGTCTCTGTCAATAAAAAAAACAATCATTAGAATTTGTTTATTCAATACAAGCCAAGCAGTGCAGAATCAATTGAATTCACTGTCTAAAAACGACCAACATTAATAACTGTTGGAAGTAGAAATGAGGTCATATAACTTTCTGGGGTCAGTATATTTACCTATTGGTATCATTCCTGAAGTGGGTCTGGACTCCTGTGAGGAAGTGGCCTGCAGGCAGTTGCCAGTTGAAGTCTTCGCTCAAGTAGTTGACCATTGGGGTTTTCCGACATTCAAATGTGATCAAGTTTGGAGAAGAGCAGCAGAGGAATTTCCATCTGAAACAAGATCAGATCAAGCAAACCATTTTACATTTTGAATTAGATATTTAGGCCATTGAGTGTACTATTATATGACTCTAAAGAGAAGGGAAAAATTCCCATTGATAAAAGCATCAGTCCTCCTTGAAGTGCTTTTGTTATATTAACCTGCTGTATTTTAGTGACTTTGTTTGATTTATTGATGAATTTACAAGTAGAACAAACTGTTACGGATATGTTCTAAAACTAAACATCTCAGTTGTAAGTATAACTTTGCTTTCACATAATTCAAATACTTTTTCACAAATTCATTTACCATTCAATAGTGTTAATATTGCATTTTTGTTGCATAATTCCAATAAGCCACCAACCTTCTTCCTCCTTGCTGGCTGTTGTAATCGCTGTAGACACCGGCAACCACATGATTGGCCGGGCAATTGTAGCTGAGTTCTTTCTCAGATGCGTCCTGGTAACTGGACCAGGAGCAGTCTGAGGTATTGTTGAAAGCCTTGCACTCAATCTTCCATTGGCGATCTTGCTCAGTGGAACTGTAGGAGCTTTGACATGAATCAAAACCATTTAATGGAAGGTTCAGAAGTAGCGGTGAAATATACAGTCTAAAGGTTAGATAGTAAATAATACATGGTTAAATATTCAGAACGATTTCTCTCCTGAATCAGAAATTGTATATTTGCTTTTATATTTTTGTGCAAGTTTACCTCTTAATCTGAGACACGACTTGATTGTCTGGACAAGCATGACGCAAAATGCCTCTCAAACTGTTGTCATAGTCCTGTGCTCTGAGTCCAGCTGCAAACAACAAGTGGTTAAATTGATTAATGATCAACATCAGCAACATAATACAAACAGTCTATATTTTGAGAACGTCAACATCTACAAATATCATCTCTTCTCTCAGCACTTCATACTCACATCATTTAGAGTGAATTACAAAAAAGAGTTCAATGTTCTCACCTGTCAGAAGGACGAAAACCACGATGAAGGTCCACATTGTGTATGATGTGTCAGTGTCTAACCTGTGAGGAGACTGCCTTCACTGACTGCAAGTGCAGCAATTTATACGCTTGTGACAAGGAAATAGTGACCTACATTTTCATCTGTGGGTGTGTTGCACGTTTGATGAGCATGTGTATTTGTTGGCTCATTTTCATGAGCATGTGTATTTGCTACCTCATACCAAACAGCAGAGATATGTGTTGTCATGTGTGAACAATGACAACACATAAGTAGTAATTATCTAATGACTTGCATAATATTGGCTGTCAGATCATTTACCAGAACCACTCAAGAAAACAAAATCCTTAAACCAGATATAGTCAACTGTTGGGAAACATGTTCACACACTGTATTTGTAAACTAATTTCACAAATGTAGAATAACTTTACTTGTTCTGCCCTGATGACAGATAGAGGGTAATATACAAGTTACAGGGAAAGAGCCCATGCTTGGGTACATATAGAGTTATGAACATATACCATCAGTGATTTAACATGGTGAAAAATAGAAAGAAAGAAATCAGATGAAAAGACAGCAATAAAGTGTATGTATATAAAATGATTGCTACACCTTTAAATCACTTAATATGCTGCTCCTGGTTGAGAATTTGATGTGAAACTGCATTCAACTCCAAAATCCATAATAACACAGGCGGACTAAAGCACTTGGGAGTTGATGATGATGAATCCATGAACGTGCTGCTGGATTTGTTCATATCTATACAAGTAAACACTCAGGTGAGGCAGTTAATGATACATTTGTTTGTAACTACTTAAGTGTCATTCTGGGTGTGATTGTTATTTTTTTTACTTGTGTTTAAATCAGTAATATGTTCTGGCAATGACGAGACCACCTGCTATTTTTCAGGGAAATATTATCCTCTAATTACTCTTGCGGTTTTAAACATTAATATCTGAGTTTAAAAAATAGTTGCTCCAAATAAAATGAAGTAAAAAGTGGGTTTATTTTAAAAGTATGTGACATGTTGTTGAACAGTTCACCAGTCCAGTCTGCTAAGACAGCAGCAGCAAAGTGATTCCCAATAATCCAATCTTTGATGTTGTACATTCATTCGTTCATTTAGATGAGTTTGTAGAAATGTTTTTCTTTGAAAAAATGGAGCAAAACAACGATGTTCTTGAGACTATGAGGTCGACCCACCAACTGTACACTGGACGTAGAAAGATAAAGGTTGGCAACAAAAGATTTACCTAACAAGTTTAGTAATTTTGTCAGGTTTAATTCTATTGTCTATTTCTGTTGATTAATGACAAAAGCCTCAAAAAGTCCACTGTGATTCAAAGTATAAAAGAGGAAAAGTCTAGGGCTTGGGAAACTTGAACTGATAATCCTTCCAGGTACGCCAAACAATCCAGTAGGTGTGGACAAAAAGTCTGACATTTCGACATTGCTACCTTGATGCCAGATGTCGTGCTGGATTACAATCAACTGTTTTATTATTAATATTCCACCTGTATGTGGGTCAGTTGGATCGTGTCCAGTTTAAATCACTGCTCTCAGCAATTCATAGCCATCATTTACAGGCAGTCAAGTGAAAACCATGCAAAACTTAAGATGGTACATAACAGCTTTGCAACAATGAGGAAGTCACTGCCTGTGTTGTGGAATGTGATTCATCATTAGTGGAAAGTCATTCAGTGAGGAATGTGTTGCTGTAATTAGGTGAGAGTGGCTTACTGGTATATGATAAATATATCTTTCTGACATCTGGGCTCAAACTGGTTTTCTGCAATAATTAGGTCACAGTCATAGTCAGCATACCTTTATGGATAAACAAGAGGAGCAAAGCCAAGGGATTCTCATGCAACATGAGTTATTAAATAACAGCAGACCAATTTATGTCGAACTACTGAACTACTGGCAAAGATAGCAAAACATGGATGTCAATGAGGTCGCATCCTTTCAGGGTCTTGATGTTAAAACTCGTATCGTCTCACTCTGATGTTGTTTTAGAGGCACAAAGTCAGCAGAGTGAGGCAATCATGGAGGATTCTCCGGTTTTCTGCAAACAGCCAATAACCCTGCATTGATTGAGCGATGTCCATATAATTTACTCTATACTTACAGTATAATAATCATCCCAATTTGACAATACAGCAGTTCAAGAAACACACAACCAACATTTATATTTTTTGAAATGTTTTGTTCCTCCACTGGTTTACATTGGCATTTATTCTCTACTTCCTTCATTTTAATTAGAAACTTAAAAACACCAGTGACTTGTCAACAACAATGAGTTCAACATTTAGAAAGTTTACTCAAGCACATCAATCTTTTTTATTTTTTATTAAGTTATCGTCCCATCCAGGCTGTGATTGGTCGGTGCATGAAAACTGACTTGAAAAGATGAAATGATACAACGAAAGGAACCAGATATGGATAAATAACTAGCTAGCCAAACCCAAACATACTTATCGTTTCCCTAGTTTCTTCTGTCAGGCTGCTAAACCTTGAATCAAAGTTCACTTTATATTGACGTACATTTTCCCAGGTCCACGCGCTGGTGTTGGTATTGTGATCCACTGAAGGTCATAGCATGATTCAATAATATTCAACAATATAATCTTCAGAAAAAATACAAACACATTGCTTGAAGTGAAATTGTGTCTAGTCTCTGTACATTTTAGTTGTTAAAGCTACTATGAGGAACTTTTATTCATTGTGTTTATTGACAGGCCATGTAGAAATAAGCCGTAGTGTTTTCGAGTACCAGGGTCCCTTTTGAAAGACTCTTTTTTCTGTAGCAGTTTCTGACAGACTGCCTTGCTCTGATATGGGTCTGTTTCAGCCAACCCAAAAATGCGGTGTCCGCATTGACTCCTAGTAGGCGTCGTGTTGCAGTGGGGTGGAGCTGGTCGCTGCTGGAGGCCCTGCTGGAGGCTGAGCGGAAGACGTTTCTGGTGAACATGCGTGTTCAAATATTTTTAGGCTGATTTAGCAGGGGGTCGGACCTGACGACATTTAAAGAAATGTATACTGGGTGATCAACTTGTTTGCTTATATAGGTCATATTAAGGCATCAGTGTCATCACCAGTTCAAAGTAACTTGTATAATTTTCAAAGAGGGCCTATATTTGTGATATGATTCTCTGTCACCTGAAGTATTGTCAACACCAAAGGGTGAAGAAAAAAACTCGCTATCCTCTTTCCTTTCCCTTCACAACTCTGCAACCTCCCCCCACCACCAATGCACCCCCCACTGTTCTACTCTGACTAGTTCCCATGCATTCCTAGTGGCCTCAGAAACCCAATACACCCCTTTTGGTGTGTCCACAGATCCTCAGTTTGTGGCCTTTCCGCCGGGCCAGCTGCCTTCCCCTTCTTCAGCCAATTGGAATGTTAAGCCCCACTTGTGGCTGGCTTTGTCCCCGTCATGCAAGGCAAACAAAAGGCGAAGTGGCTTTTCATTGTATTAGGGAAGTCCAATACCCCCAAATCCTTCTTCTCTCCCATTTTTTCCTCTGCTCTCACAAAGGATCGTGCACAGTGGAAAAGTGTGTGAGCCTGCACACAACGACACATAGACACCCATGGGCCTGCACGAATGTAGGTCAGCAGGTGTTTGCATGCACACAGGAGTGTCATTTTCCTCTTTTGCTGCATGCACACACACACACACACACACACACACACACACACACACACACACACACACACACACACACAAACACACACACACACACACACACACACACACACACACACACACACACACACACAAACACTACCAGGCATAAATGTGTGAATTAGGTCAAACTAATACCTGAGCCATACCTGACGGACCACAATGCGTGCCACGCCTCCTGTTTGATTGATCTGTGGGTGTGTTGCATGTTTAATGAGCATGTGTATTTGCTACCTCATACCAAACAGCAGAGATATGTGTTGTCATGTGTAAACAATGACAACACATAAGTAGTAATTATCTAATGACTTGCATAATATTTCCAACATCTTCCTCGTGGCTCAATAAAAATACTCAGATCAAAGGTATCAAACCTCTTTATAAAGAGAAAATCTTACTCAAAACAGACAAATACCAATTATAACTTGGATTTCTTTCTTCAAAACGGCATGCACGACTGCAGTGAATCTGCTTTTATTTTTTAAAAAAGTATGAATAAGGTCAGGTTTATTTTTCCTCTTAACAAATATAAAAAAAAAAGAAGATGCCCCTCATGTAACAAGAACAAAGCATAACCAAAGTACAAAACTGTGAATACTGATGACTTTTTGTCTACTTTGTGCGTCTAGAACCGAATATCCCAACTTCCTTCTTTGTTCCCAAAGGTCAAAGATCATTATTACTACAGCTGCTATAGCGCTTTGTCACACGAACCTAAAACAAATGTTGTTCTGTGGCATTTTCTTACTGGTGCTTTTTTCTTTTCTTGGGAGGATAGCCTTGTAATATGCCAACATTTCACCAGGTTATATATCAGGGTTTGCAAGAACAGACCTCTTTCCGCAGTGTGTCACCAACGAGACAGATAGAGAGCACAGCAATCTAATTTACTAAATAATGTACTCCTTATGCAAAACCAATGTTTGCTCGTGAAGAGAAATAAGAAAAAGTGAACAAGTGTTGTAGATGGTAGCAGTAATTCTGTGAGTGCAGATGGAGGCGTCCAACCTGCACCAAAGACCAATGGATGCTAGGTGTGTTTTGATTGGGGTAAATAGTCGTCAGCTTGTCCTGATGGTGCAATTATACATTTTAGAACACTACTCCTTCAAAACAGCGGTAGGGTCATCCTTGTCACTGAAATTGAATGTTGATACCAGTTTTTAGTTAGTTTCTGCTCAGTATCCTATTTGAATATTAAATAGTAATGCATCCAAAACAGAATACACACATGTGCACCGCATTCCTTAAAATAAATTTCTGATCTACTAAGTGACTTTTTTCTATTCTTGAAGATTGGGAAAGTATATATAAAAGTATATCTCCTATTACTGAAAGACAGGTTCAATCGAGATTGATAGTGTGCCTATTAGAGTTTCATGACTACTGAAAGTATGTGACCTCATTGACATGCATTCCTTTTGCATATTTTGCAGGCGTGTCAGCAGTGATCCTCTATTATTTAAGATTTCGTGTTGCATGACTTGCCAGTGTTCCACGTGTTTATCCATAATAGGCATGTTGATAATTACTGTGACCTACTTATTGTGAAAAAACAGTTTGAGATCAGATGTCTGATGGATATCTCAAACAAAAACAAATATGTCAACTTGGTTTTTAATTAAAATAAATGGAGTCAAGATGAGCCTCCGCTTTTTTGTTTTTGCACCAAAGACAATGATTTTTGGTCTTAAATAAATAGAAAGAAACTTCTGGTTCACCGAACCATGTATTTGGCCTGGGTTTTTAGCTTGTTAAGTTATTGGATGATGGACAGTGTTGAACACAGCACTGAGATCCTTAAGCTCTAGAATTGACATTCTATCAGAGTCATGGTTAACCCTCTGATACCCTCTGACATAACCGTCTTTAATAGGCTGTAGCTGACTCAGTCAACGCTAGAGTAGGTGCATGATACGATATCTACCTAAGCAGCATATCGTCCCTTTAAACTTTACCTGTCCTCAGTGTAAAAAAGCAAAAGAGTACTTTTGTATAATTAGTTTATATATTAATTGTGCTAAAAAGTTTCCCCAAAGTTGACGTGATCTGGTGTTATGAAATTTTTTTTTCAACATTTCAACATTTCTGGTGAATGATCAGACAGCTATGAGGAAGGTGGGGGAATTATTATGTAGGTCATTAGATAATTAGTACTTGGCATGAGAAGAAGAGAGCGGAATTTCTTTTGTGATAACACATAGCTATGCCTTTTTGGTATGAGGTAAAAATACACATGCTAATTAAACGTGCAAACACAATGTACGTCACTGTTTCTTTGTCACAAGCGTATAAATTGCTGCACTTGCAGTCAGTGAAGGCAGTCTCCTCACAGGTTAGACACTGACACATCATACACAATGTGGACCTTCATCGTGGTTTTCGTCCTTCTGACAGGTGAGAACATTGAACTCTTTTTTGTAATTCACTCTAAATGATGTGAGTATGAAGTGCTGAGAGAAGAGATGATATTTGTATATAAATATATACATACATGTGTATATGTTAACCTTTGTAAAGATAAGACTGATTTACCGGAAAATCTTGCCAGGAGCATCATTTCTGATTCAGCAGTTGTTGGCGTTGTCAGATATAGACTGTTTGTATTATGTTGCTGATGTTGATCATTAATCAATTTAACCACTTGTTGTTTGCAGCTGGACTCAGAGCACAGGACTATGACAACAGTTTGAGAGGCATTTTGCGTCATGCTTGTCCAGACAATCAAGTCGTGTCTCAGATTAAGAGGTAAACTTGCACAAAAATATGAAAGCATATATACAATTTCTGATTCAGGAGAGAAATCGTTCTGAATATTTAACCATGTATTATTTACTATCTAACCTTTAGACTGTATATTTCACCGCTACTTCTGAACCTTCCATTAAATGGTTTTGATTCATGTCAAAGCTCCTACAGTTCCACTGAGCAAGATCGCCAATGGAAGATTGAGTGCAAGGCTTTCAACAACACCTCAGACTGCTCCTGGTCCAGTTACCAGGACGCATCTGAGAAAGAACTCAGCTACAATTGCCCGGCCAATCATGTGGTTGCCGGTGTCTACAGCGATTACAACAGCCAGCAAGGAGGAAGAAGGTTGGTGGCTTATTGGAATTATGCAACAAAAATACAATGTTAGCACAATTGAATGGTAAATGAATTTGTGAAAAAGTATTTGAATTATGTGAAAGCAAAGTTATACTTACAACTGAGATGTTCAGTGTTTTTTCGACTTCATTCTATTTCAATTCATCAATGAATCAAATAAAGTCACTAAAATACAGCAGGTTAATATTTAACTAATAAATGTTTGCACATAACTTTACATTTTCAAGCAAATCTGTTAGCCTATCTTACAATAGTTTGACGGCATCGCTTATTTATTAAGAATATTTATTTCTACAATGAGACTGATCCTTCTGTACATACACTCAGCACTTCAAGGAGGACTGAGGCTGTTATCATGAGATTTTTCCCTCCTCTTTAGAGTCATATAATAGTACATTCAATGGCCTAAATATCTAAATAAAAATGTAAAATGGTTTGCTTGATCTGATCTTGTTTCAGATGGAAATTCCTCTGCTGCTCTTCTCCAAACTTGATCACATTTGAATGTCGGAAAACCCCAATGGTCAACTACTTGAGCGAAGACTTCAACTGGCAACTGCCTGCAGGCCACTTCCTCACAGGAGTCCAGACCCACTTCAGGAATGATACCAATAGGTAAATATACTGACCCCAGAAAGTTATATGACCTCATTTCTACTTCCAACAGTTATTAATGTTGGTCGTTTTCATACAGTGAATTCAATTGATTCTGCACTGCTTGGCTTGTATTGAATAAACAAATTCTAATGATTGTTTTTTTTATTGACAGAGACCATCGCTGGAGTTTCAATTACTGCAAAGGAAAAACACAAGGTAATTAGGTTCATTGTACCCATTGCAAATGACTGCCATGTAATATACATATATATAAAAGTACGATTAGCATTGTTTCTCAGATCAATTGAACTTCTTTTTTTATTCCCTTTTTAGATACCCAGACAGTCAATTCACAAATCCTTACGGCAAACAAACCTATATCAGACCATTTGATCGAAGGAGATGTTTTTGTCTCAAACGCAAGGAATGCAAGAATCTGCGATAACTGCAAATGGCCAAAGTTAAGTCAGACAGTTAAAGTGCCATATGTCATAAGTGATTCCTTTACCAGCCATGAAAAGCTCAAGATTGAGAACGCAATCAGTGCCTTCCACATGAGCACCTGCATCCGGTTTGTTGCTCGTACTTCCCAGATCGACTACATCAGCATTGTGAAACAAAATGGATGTTGGTCCTGGGTCGGGCGAACTGGAAGGTCGCAACAATTATCTCTGGATACAGGATGCATTCACAATGGCATCATTCAGCATGAGCTCATTCACGTACTTGGCTTCTGGCATGAGCAAAGTAGAAGTGACAGGGACACTTTCGTCAGGATCAACTATGAAAACGTCCTGGAAGGACAAGAAAGTAACTTTCGTCAACTGGAGACAAACAACCTCAACGTTCCATATGACTATACGTCCGTAATGCATTATGCACCGAAAGACTTCTCCAAGAATGCAGGAGATACCGTCATTCCCTCGACCCCTCGGCACAAATAGGCCAGAGTGAAGGCATGTCAGAGAATGACATTCTGAAGATCAACAGGCTCTATGTCTGCAGTAAGTGTTCAAATAAAGCAGTTATATTAATAGGGAATATTCAGTTTAGTAAAGAATGTTTTCTTTCATTGTGGAAGTCATAACCAAGTTGGCTAAATGTAACTTTTCCAGTCTGTTATATCTTTTCCTGTTTACAGCCTTGCCTGTAACTCAGCCAGTAAACTTAACTTTCTCTTACAGCGGATTTCCTCCATGCACACGGCGAGTGGGACAATACTTTGGACAACGATTTCAGTCAAAGCGTTTGTCCTTCTGGCCAAGCTGTGTCTGGCATCACAAGGTGGGCAGTACAAATTAATCTTTGTTAAGGTTCATACATTATTTCTTGGAAGCATTTACCTCCATCAGGGTTGGAGCAAATGTCAAATGTACGTTATGTCAGCACATGATGCGCCTTTGAATTGTATTCCTAAGTTTGAGCTAAATGCAAGCGTTGGGTTAAAAATTGCCCTTACTAAACAGAGTTAAAGTATCCATCAGGGTTTGATGGGCAAAGGCTAACAAATGCCTATAAAGTCTTATTATTTTATTCACATCATGAACATATTTAACGTGATAATTAATCATATTTGTCTCTTCTATGGGAACAGATGAACATAAACACATATCTACAACAGTAGTTTGACTAAAATGCTGTTTTCTTCCACAATAGTCTCTACAATGACGACCAAAAAGATCGACTTTGGGAGATTTCGTGCAAAGCCTTCAAGGTTACCAGAACATGCAAGTGGTCAAATGTTGTGAACCGTTATTGGGAACCAATGGACTTCCAATGTGGACACAATGAAGTGATCGCAGGGGTCTACAGTGATTTAGCAGCCTCTACAAGGACAGACAGTGAGTCATTTATCTTTGCATTATTTACTAAAAAGACGATCAACTTTTAATTTTTACAAAAAACTAAATTGGAGTATAATGAACCTGTATGCACGTTGAGTAAAACAAGCGAGTTGTATTCTACATTAACACATTTTATAACTATTGTTTATGAACACATTTCTCTTATATTTTAGATGGAGGTTTTACTGCTGTAGTACTCCTGGTTTTACCATCCAACTGCCAAACAGCGACAGACATCAACTACTATAAGGAGTACTTCAGCTGGACAGTGTCGCCAGTGATCACTTCCTGACAGGAGTGAAAAGCTTCTTTGATGATAACAGTCGGTGAGTTCACCTGTAACAGTTTACCACAGGCATACATTCACATCCCACTAACTGTGACTCTTAGATGCCAAAATTGTCAAAGAAATAACCATTTTGTAAAGTCTCTAAAATGTTATTGTTTCTCATTGACAGTGACCGAAGGTGGAGTTTGACATACTGCCAGGGGAACAGTCAGTGAAGCTACCATGA
>NW_026552805.1:0-5555 GCF_027596085.1 Anoplopoma fimbria | reverse complement strand
TTCCTTTGTTGTCGTTGTTTTTGCTTCACATTTAGTTGCTTTTATTGGATATCACACGGTTCATTTTTGGGAGGCAGGAATCTGAGGACTGTTGTTGAATTGGATGGATCTCATATGAAGCACAAGCGTCCATGGATCCATGGTGAGTTGATTATTTGCTCGTGCTTTATTGTTCTTATTGTTTGTAAAATGTCTCCTGACCATGTTGCATCAAGTAAATCGTTAGTATGTATTTTTTAAAATTGTATAAATTGTAAATATTTCATGTAATTAAATTATTATAATAATTGTCAACTTTATAATCTGAACTAGAACTTAATATAAAGTTTGTTAGATCTGAACAATGATAGGGCACTCAAACATAATTAATAATTAATAATTAATAATTAATAATTAATAATCATTATAATAATAATTAATAATAATAATAATAATAATAATAATAATGATAATAATAATGATAATAATCAGCTTTAATCGTCATTGTACATACATTTATATACATTACATTTAGCTTCTGCATTTAACCCATCCCTGAGGAACAGTGGGCTGCTTAGAAGTGTCTTCTGGTCTTTATTACAATCACGTGTCAAAATCAAAAATGAACAGAAATTCAAAATGGCACAGTAGCAATACAAATAAACTAAACTAACTAAACATAAAGATTTCACTCAGAAATCCTGAGTGAAATCATTTAACACAAACAAAACAGTCTTCCGTTTTCTCTTATTGTTTCTAAACGTAGCACTTGAAACAGTTCAGCATATTTATTATATTTATGTACATAAATGATTCTTGCAAAATTTGGATTGCATCCATGTAAGTTGCTTTGGATGAAAGTGTCATCAAAATTGATATAATGTAATAAAGGTCAACAATAGACAATAGCAGATTTTTTATAACAAAATAATGATAAATAAAAACTATAATGAAACAATGACTGAAAACAAAGATAAACATGTGTTTGGATTAATGAAACAGCAGAAGGACAGGTGAAGCTCAACAGGTTCAATTCAGTGACTGTTCCCTTTTAAGAAATGACATTATAATGAATATAATAATTCTCTTTATGAATAACTGCTCTGTTCCACTGTCACACTGATCTTCATTGGTAATATCTTCAGTTTATCAGCAGTGTTAATGTATGGAAACATCCTCTCAGTGAAAGTGTGTGTGAAGGTGTGTATGTGTGTGTTAGTATCAGGATCAGAGAACGACAGCTTTCCTCTGTTCCAGTCCAGATTCACTCTGATCCTCTGGAGCTTCTTCTGCACTTTGAGATCAGTGACTGGACCTGATGGTGACAGTGCTGAGTATTTACCTTTATAGAACCCTATACTCCATAATCCAGATTGTATGCCTCCCTTCCTCTGGACAGACTCTGCTAACACACCCAGACTTCCCAGTATGTACTGTCTCCAACATCAACATCCCAGCTGTGAGTCCCTGAGTTAAAGCCCTCAGAGCCCAGAACAGAGCAGTATTTATCAATCCTCTCTGGATTATCAGGAAGCTGCTGTTCCTCTCCTGGTCTCACACTGGTCAGATCTTCAGACAGGATGAGTCTTGGATGAGCAGTGTTTGGGTCCAGAACCAGAGGAGTGTAGGAGACCATGTCCTTCATCTTGTTCCAGATGTTGAAGGTCAGGTTGCCCAGGTGTTTGGCCTCGTCTATCAGAGCTCCTGAGAGCAGCTGTGGATCCTCCAGCAGGGGGCGCTGCTGGACTCTTTCCACTGCAGCCTTGTAGTTGTTGAGGAATGAGACGTCTTCAGCTCTCAGCTCGTCCTCTGTGGCTCTGACTGTGTCTGAAAGAGCTGCTATCTCTCTGCTCAGAGCCTCCATCTTCTCCTTCATCATCTGACTCTTCTGCTCCTCTTCCTCCCTCAGTGCAGCCATCCTGGCCTCCTCTTCCTCCTCTAGAAACTGGTGGAGCTTCTTAAACTGATCCTGAATCTGCCTCTCTGTGCGTCGGGCCTGGACCTTCATGTGTTCTGCTGTTTGATCAAACTTCACTTTAACTCGTTTGAAAACCTTTAACTTCCTCTTTAAGGGCTTCAGAGTTCCCTGAAGTTTCTTCTTGTATCGTTGAGCAGCTTCATCGATGGGTCTGAATCTGTGGTTGGTGTGTTTTTCTGAATCTCTGCAGACGACACATACTGGCTGCTGATGGTCCAGACAGAAGAGTTTGAGTTTCTCATAGTGCAGACTGCAGAGAGCCTCTGAAGCTCTCTGATCTCTCTCCTGTAAGAAACTCTCACACAGGTTCTTTAACGCCAGGTTACAAGGTGGGTTTTTTCTTTGAAGATCTTCTCCTACAAACTGGACACTCCTGTGTTGGTTTCTCTCTCCACCAGCTCTTCAGACAGTCTTTACAGAAGCTGTGGCTACATGACAGAAGAACAGGATCTCTAAAGACTTCATGACAGACCGGACAGCAGAGATCCTCCTCTGATCTGGAAGCCATTTTGTCTCTGGAGTGAAGCTGAAAACATAGCAGACAGAAAGAACAGTCAGTCATGGCTCCACCTCCTTCCTCTACTAACTTCACTGAAATCTACTTTCACTTTGAGTCGTGTTTTTAGTCAAACTCACGTTCAGTGTGTGGAGTGTCAGCAGGTTGAAGCAGCAGTGTTGTAGTTTTCCTCTTTTCTCTCCTGTAGCTGAACTCACTCAGATGAAGTTGTTAGTTTGTTCTGAAGATGAATCTGATCGTCTGGTTTTCAGTCTGTGTGTCTCTCTTTAGTGACGACGAATAATAAACTGTTTCCTGGTTTGTTTCAAATGAGTCATATGAGGGTGGAGCTTTGTCAGACTTCCTCTGCTGAATGTTGTTGATCGCTTGTAACACTGAGGTGTGTCTCAGTCCAAAGCATTGATTCATTGCTGTTATGTGGACTGATAGAGTGCAGCAGGCAAAAGTTATGATGGTTTCAAAGTTTGAATGCAGGCTGAATGAAGTGGAGGAATTTAATTATTATTCATGTAGCGTTGTTAATAACTACGTTAAAAATTTAAATATTGCTTACGTTAAAAATTGCTAAATCCTAAATAGGAGAAATAATAAAATACAATCAATAATTTGGTAACAAATTATCCAGTCTCAATATCTCAGGCGAAATCCTGATTTCAGTGACCTCATAGTTCCCATCTTGAATCAATATGACAGACAACGACTGGAGCAAAATGAGAATTTATTTCTACAGGGATTAAATGAATGGATGAGATTAATAATTAAACAAGAATACAAATCAGAATGAATTGATTTCTTAGATAAACAGGCAATATCATATCAGATAGTGAAGAAAAGTTGAGGTCTCCTCTTTCTCCTATCCCTATAATTTGCTTCTACCCTGAGTCTTTGTGTCACCCCGCAGGTTTCCATAAATCGTGGCTGTACCTGGACTGTGGTCGTATCACCTACTGTGGCCCTGCTGACACCCACTGCTACTACCATTATTATTATTAGTCAAATTACTATTACCTGTACTATTACTTTATTGGCTATCCTTCCTACCCTGAAGCCCTTTTGCTTTCCTCGCCTTTCGCAGGTTTCTACAAGGAATCGTTGTGGTATCTGGACCGTGGTCGTGCCTCCTGCTGTGACCCGGCTGACCCACTGCTACTTCGTTTATTATTATTAGTCACATTACTATTACTATTCCGTATATCATTATTTTAATTCTACTAAAGTCATTGCTGCTTTTATTATCAGTCT
Source organism: Anoplopoma fimbria (assembly GCF_027596085.1). Classification (NCBI taxonomy): domain Eukaryota; kingdom Metazoa; phylum Chordata; class Actinopteri; order Perciformes; family Anoplopomatidae; genus Anoplopoma; species Anoplopoma fimbria. The sequence goes on along the minus strand of NW_026552805.1, from coordinate 1,839 downwards.
TATTTTTTTCCTTCGTTACTCTGCTTACTACTGTCATTATATGAATCATTCATGTCATATACATTGAATGTGTTGTATCTCTGTTTTTCCTGTACCGATGTGAGGGTTCCGGGACAGAGGATGTCGCATGTGTACAGATAGTAAAGCCCTCTGAGGCAAATTTGTAATTTGTGATTTTGGGCTATACAAATAAACTGAATTGAATTGAATTAGTATCCAGCTTTTATGATGTGAGCATAAATGTAGGGGGGAAAAATAACAATAGTTGAATAATAATATTATTATATTAATATTAATGGGGGAACAGAATCCGTACATTTGCGCCCGTCTTGGTGTCAAAGGTTTGAACGCAAAACATTGTTATTCCATATTTTCATCGGATGGGTGGAATAATTCTTGTAAGAGGTGCAACTGATTATTGCAGCTACAGGTTAGCCTGTAATATTGCACATAGGATGTTGTACATAGCTTTTAGTTTTAAGTTTCTCATTTTCCATTCAACATCTACCTCCCCTTATATATTAAGTCTCCAGCAGGGTAAAGTGCCCATGTATGTGCTTTCTCCCATCATGCCTCTCTCTTCTCCTCCCTCCCTTGTTTTCACCCAGGTGCCAACAAGGTGATTGGTTTCCACCTGTGCAGGACGGTCATCCTGCTCATTGGTTTCAACAGACTTCAAGCTGGCCAATCAGCAGAGTGAGCCCAGAATGAAAGGAGTTCGCTCTCTTTTTTATCTCTGCCTGTTTGAGCTGCGACACTGTGTTGATAACTTGTTAAGGTTTGTGGTGAGAGATGGAGTGAAGGGGTGAGGATGATTGGCCAGTGTCACCCCTGTATTTGTTTTGGTGAAGCTATTTTTTAGAAACCATTTTGTTTGTTTTGTTTTCAGAGGTAGGAGTTAACAAGGCCTAGTTTTGTTCTATTGATTTCTATTAATTTGGCACGACCATGTTTTCCCATCCTCTCCCAGTTTGAAGTTTGAGTTTGAAATAATTCACCTTAATTGTACTTCTACTCTTGACTCTTTCATATTCTTTGGTTGTCTGGTTATCATCTATACTTTTCCTAGACTAAAAAAGGGGACGTAGCAATAGACAAACAAAGCTGTCATGGTCCTGTTCCTATTTCTTGTATTATTTTGATAGTCTCTCTCAGTGTGTCATGTCTTATTTTACTTCATAACTTTGTCTTTTCCTCCTGTTTTATATCTCACCTGTTACATTAGTTGATTTGTAAATAAGGCTGTGCAGAAATAGTCAACATGCTTGTTCTGCCTTACAGTCAGTGTGTCTTGGTGGGAAATTATGAATGTTAGAAAATAATTTGTACAAATATGTTGAGCATTAAACACCTTTTCATTTTAAATCTTGACATTATTGAGACAAAAGTATAAAAACATCTTTATCATTGCTGTCAAAATAATAATGTTTATTTTAATTAAGAAAGTACAATGCACATGAAAAACGAGCCATTGCATTAATGTGCCAGACGGCTTATTCTGTGTGGCTATGTAGCAACAAGGCTGTAAAGCCTTCTTCTTATTCTCCTTCTTCCGTACAAAAGTTTGGCGAGTATCTCCTTCCACAGCATTCTCAGCACATGCATCAAAATACATCAAAACGTGCAGCCTAGTCGGGAATAGTGTGCTATGGCTTTTCTCAGAGATTCGCCCAGCGGTTTCCACGGGAAAAACTATGAAACCTTAAATGAATGCACTATGTATTCTTGATGCTTTGTATCTGTTTGCCTCGCCCTAATCTTACCTGTGCAGTGGGAAGATTCCAGTTAGGTGAGGCTGGGAGGGTGAAATGTCATTCATTGATCTGTAGAGAAGATAGG
>NW_026552804.1:0-1540 GCF_027596085.1 Anoplopoma fimbria | reverse complement strand
ACAGTAACGGAGTACATTTACTTGAGTACAGTACTTAAGTACAATTTTGAGGGATCTGTACTTTACTCGAGTATCATTCTTGGGGAGTACTCACGACTTTACTCAAGTACATTTGAGAGGCAAATATTGTACTCTTTACTCCGCTACATTTCTATCCATAACCGTGAGTAGCCGTTACTTCAAATAAAAAAAATAAAAATTTAAATCCTCAATTTGTCGTTTCCCTCTCAAACGTGATTGGATTGTGCAGGCACCACTGATTGGGACAGCCAATCAGCAATCACCTTCAGTTTTCTGCCAAAGTCAACTGTCAGATTAGATGAGAGACGTTATAACCATGGACGAAACAATGGAAGAAGCCGGAGCAGGTCCGTCCCAGGAATTTGTAAACCCGTGGCCCCACCTCGCCAGCCTATTCACATTTTCCGAACAAGTCGGTGATAGTTTTCGTTTTAAGTGTTTGCTATGTTTACCGAAGCAGAATTTCATCACTGCCTACAAAAATTCCACATCCAACTTGCGGAAGCATGTCAAGGTACGTACATTCAACTTCCTTACATTTCTAGCTAGATTCTAGCTCCAGGAAAGTGCTCTAAATGATTGGCTAGATGCGATAATGCAGCTTTTTACATTCTCGGTTACGTTTGAGTAGTACACACATACACACACACAAAATGTCCTGTGCTAAACACAAATAATAATAATACAAATAATTTGGAGGTGTGGATGTTAGCCTTTCCACTTTTTTAAAGCAAACTATGTCATTGTGAATTATACTAGTGTTGTACATTATTTGATTTGAATGACAGCAGTTTGCCTAATTTTCAGCCTAATTAGTTTTCATACCAATCATTTATATATTACTTTTCATATATCAGTGTACAGTGTTATAAAACTATGCCCATGCTGTTCTCATAACTGAAATCATTTACTTAATTACATTGTTTTGGAATTGTTTCTTGGGTAAGTAACATAGTTATTTTTCAGTGAGCAGTACTTGAGAGGTATGTTGAATGCAGTACTGTGCTGTATATCTTTGATATGTTGACACTGTAGCATGAGTAGTCATTGAGTCATGAGTTGCTGTGTTTGAAATGAGTGTCTTTCCCATGTGGTGAGCCAATTATTGTGTCCGATGAGATATAGTGCGAGTAGACACCACGCATTATCCTTTGTCACAACATGTGAAGCCTTGTGTTACGCACTTGTTAGGCAAGTGAGATGCTCAATAAAGCGTAAAAAGATGAAAATGACTTGATTTTACTTTCAATTCCTTTTACATTCTCCAAGGTATTAACATAAACATTTTCATAACTCCATGTAGGACATTTCTATACATAAATGTACTGTAAACCGTGCAGTAGTAATGCAATATTTAGAAAATTTACTCTTGTACTCATGATACTCAAGTACTTTTAAAAACAAGTACTTTAGTACTTTTACTTAAGTAGACATCTGACTGTAGTACTTTTACTTGTACTTGAGTAAAATTTAGCAAGGGTATCTGTACTTTTACTCAAGTAAGGAATCTGTGTACTCT
>NW_026552803.1:10000-11711 GCF_027596085.1 Anoplopoma fimbria | reverse complement strand
ATTCGATCGGACTTGGCCGAATTAGTGGACACGGAGACCACTTCCAAGTCTCTACCACCTTCAGAAAAAAAGTTATTCAAGAATATGTAATCCTCTCATGTGTAATCGTGGTTTTCATCCCTATTCCTAACCCTAACCCTAACCCTAACCCTAAACCCTAACCCTAACCCTAACCCTAACCCTAACCCTAACCTTCAGAAAAAAAGTTATTCAAGAATATGGAAGTACATCATATTTGTTCTCTATAGAACATGTGTAATCGTGGCATTTTCATCCCTATTCCTAACCCTAACCCTAACCCTAACCCTAACCCTCTACCGAAAAACACTTAGGCAAATTTTCGGAAATAATTAACATGGGGAGTCTATGGCAGCTATATCACAGGAAGGACCTAGAGACTCGGGGGTAGTACCATTGGAAAAGGCCGTGCCCTACTTACTATAGATGTACGTTAGAAAAAAGTTTGTAGGATCTTTCAGAAAATGTTATTCAAAAAGGCGTCTTGATCCTTTTTTTCATTTTTTGCCCGTTTCACCCCCTTCCCGAAGTCCTACAGACTCGGGGTCGGTACCATTCGATCGGGCTTGGCCTAATTAGTGGGGCGGAGACCGTTTCAAGGCTCTACCACATTCGGAAGAGGGTGTATTTTCAAAAAGGATCAAGAATCTGTGGTTTTCATCCCTTATCCCTAACCCTAACCCTAACCTAACCCTAACCCTAACCCTAAACCCTAACCCTAACCCTAACCCTAACCCTAGAGACTCGGGGTAGTACCATTGGAAAGGCCGTGCCCTACTTACTATAGATGTACGTTAGAAAAAAGTTTGTAGGATCTTCAGAAAAAATGTTATTCAAAAAGGCGTCTTGATCCTTTTTCATTTTTTGCCCGTTTCACCCCTTCCGAAGTCCTACAGACTCGGGGTCGGTACCATTCGATCGGGCTTGGCCTAATTAGTGGGGGCCGAGACCGTTTCAAGGCTCTACCACATTCGGAAGAGGGTGTATTTCAAAAAGGATCAAGAATCTGTGGTTTTCATCCCCTAACCCTAACCCTAACCCTAACCCTAACCCTAACCTAACCCTAACCCTAACCCTAACCCTAACCCTAACCCTAACCCTAACCCTAGCGAGTCAATGGCAGCTACATCAAAGGAAGGACCTAGAGACTCGCGGATGGTACCAATCGATCCGCAGTGGAGTCATTAGTGGGAGTAGAGACCACTTACAAGACGGTAGGACCTTCATGAAAAAAGTTATTCACGAAAAACCAATATTTTCTTGGGTTTCAACCATTCCCAAGGTCCTAGAGAGTCGGGGTTGGTACCATTCGATCGGACTTGGCCGAATTAGTGGACACGGAGACCACTTCCAAGTCTCTACCACCTTCAGAAAAAAAGTTATTCAAGAATATGTAATCCTCTCATGTGTAATCGTGGTTTTCATCCCTATTCCTAACCCTAACCCTAACCCTAACCCTAAACCCTAACCCTAACCCTAACCCTAACCCACCTTCAGAAAAAAAGTTATTCAAGAATATGTAATCCTCTCATGTGTAATCGTGGTTTTCATCCCTATTCCTAACCCTAACCCTAACCCTAACCCTAACCCTTATGAAAAAACACTTAGGCAAATTTTCGGAAATAATTAACATGGGGAGTCTATGGCAGCTATATCACAGGAAGGACCTAGAGACTCGGGGTAGTACCATTGG
>NW_026552803.1:0-2500 GCF_027596085.1 Anoplopoma fimbria | reverse complement strand
GTGGTTTTCATCCCTAACCCTAACCTAACCTAACCTAACCCTAACCCTAACCCTAACCCTAACCCTAAAAAACACTAACCCTAATTTTCCTTAACATGGGGAGTCTATGGCAGCTATATCACAGGAAGGACCTAGAGACTCGGGGGTAGTACCATTGGAAAGGCCGTGCCCTACTTACTATAGATGTACGTTAGAAAAAAGTTTGTAGGATCTTCAGAAAAAATGTTATTCAAAAAGGCGTCTTGATCCTTTTTCATTTTTTGCCCGTTTCACCCCCTTCCCGAAGTCCTACAGACTCGGGGTCGGTACCATTCGATCGGGCTTGGCCTAATTAGTGGGGGCGGAGACCGTTTCAAGGCTCTACCACATTCGGAAGAGGGTGTATTTTCAAAAAGGATCAAGAATCTGTGGTTTCATCCCTTATCCTATCCTAACCCTAACCCTAACCCTAGCGAGTCAATGGCAGCTACATCAAAGGAAGGACCTAGAGACTCGCGGATGGTACCAATCGATCCGCGGTGGAGTCATTAGTGGGAGTAGAGACCACTTACAAGACGGTAGGACCTTCCACGAAAAACCAATATTTTCTTGGGTTTGAACCATTCCCAAGGTCCTAGAGAGTCGGGGTTGGTACCATTCGATCGGACTTGGCCGAATTAGTGGACACGGAGACCACTTCCAAGTCTCTACCACCTTCAGAAAAAAGTTATTCAAGAATATGTAATCCTCTCATGTGTAATCGTGGTTTTCATCCCTATTCCTAACCTAACCTAACCCTAACCCTAACCCTAACCTAACCCCCTATCAACCCTAACCCTATTGCCCTAACCTAACCCTAACCCTAATCCTAACCTAACCCTAACCCTAACCCTAACCCCTAACCCTAACCCTAACCCTAACCCTAACCCTAACCCTCTAACCTAAAAAACACTTAGGCAAATTTTCGGAAAAAATTAACATGGGGAGTCTATGGCAGCTATATCACAGGAAGGACCTAGAGACTCGGGGGTAGTACCATTGGAAAGGCCGTGCCCTACTTACTATAGATGTACCGTTAGAAAAAGTTTGTAGATCTTCAGAAAAAATGTTATTCAAAAAACCGTCTTGATCCTTTTTCATTTTTTGCCCGTTTCACCCCCTTCCCGAAGTCCTACAGACTCGGGGTCCTAACCATTCGATCGGGCTTGGCCTAATTAGTGGGGGCGGAGACCGTTTCCAAGGCTCTACCACATTCGGAAGAGGGTGTATTTTCAAAAAGGATCAGAATCTGTGGTTTTCATCCCTTATCCTATCCTAACCCTAACCCTAACCCTAGCGAGTCAATGGCAGCTACATCAAAGGAAGGACCTAGAGACTCGCGGATGGTACCAATCGATCCGCGGTGGAGTCATTACTGGGAGTAGAGACCACTTACAAACGGTAGGACCTTCATGAAAAAAGTTATTCACGAAAAACCAATATTTTCTTGGGTTTCGAACCATTCCCAAGGTCTACAGACTCGGGGTTGGTACCATTCGATCGGACTTGGCCTAATTAGTGGACCCTAAACCCTAGACCACTTCCAAGTCTCTAACCACCTTCGGAAAAAAGTTATTCAAGAATATGTAATCCCTCTCATGTGTAATCCTGGTTTTCATCCCTATATCCTAACCCTAACCCTAACCCTAACCCTAACCTAACCCTAACCCTAACCCTAACCCTAACCCCTAACCTAACCCTAACCCTAACCAAGACCAAACCCTAACCCTAACCCTAACCCTAACCCCTAACCCTAACCTAACCCCCTAACCCTAACCCCTAACCCCTAACCCTAACCCTAACCCACCTAACCTTCCACCCTTATTCCAAATAAAACTTTGACCCTTGTAACCGTATGAACTCTTATTTATTGATCATGACCTAAATATTTATGGAATGTACGGAGACCGTTTCCAAGGCTCTACCACATTAAACTTTATTTTCAAAAAGGATCATCAATCTGTGGTTTTCATCCCTATCCTAACTAACCTAACCCTAACCTAACCTAACCTAAACCCTCAACAACCTAACCCTAACCCTATTGCATTTGTTAATAACCCTAACCCTAACCTAAGGAATATGTGAAATACATCAACAAATAGATTGCATATTGCATTAACCTAACCCTAACCCTAACCCTAACCCTCTACCCGAAAAAACACTTAGGCAAATTTTCGGAAAAAATTAACATGGGAGTCTATGGCAGCTATATCACAGGAAGGACCTAGAGACTCGGGGTAGTACCATTGGAAAGGCCGTGCCCTACTTACTATAGATGTACGTTAGAAAAAGTTTGTAGGATCTTCAGAAAAAATGTTATTCAAAAAGGCGTCTTGATCCTTTTTCATTTTTTTGCCCGTTTCACCCCTTCCCGAAGTCCTACAGACTCAGGGTCAGTACCATTCGATCGGGCTTGGCTAATTAGTGGGGGCGGAGACCGTTTCCAAGGCTCTACCACATTCGGAAGAGGTGTATTTTCAAA
>NW_026552802.1:0-2494 GCF_027596085.1 Anoplopoma fimbria | reverse complement strand
TACCATTACGCATATTAGCTTTGCTTCCACCCTGAAGCCCTTTTTGCTTTTCTCGCTTTGCAGGTTCCCATGAATAGTTGTGGTACCTGGACCGTAGTCGTGCCTCCTGCTGTGAGCCGGCTGACACCCACTGCTTCTTCAATTATTATTATTAGTCACATTACTATTACTATTCCCTACTTAATAATTATAATTCTACTTATAATAATTGCTGCTGTTATTATAAGTAGTCTTAATTTTTTTCCTTCGTTACTCTGCTTAGGGAAGTCTGGGGCCCCCTGCTTGAGCTGCTCCCCCCCGCGACCCGACCCGGATATGAGATGAGACTCTGCTTATTATTATATTAATCATTTATGTCATATACATTGAATGTGTTGTATCTCTGTTATGCTGTTCATTCTGTACACATGACATCTATTGCATTCTGTCCATCCTGGGAGAAGGATCCCTCCTCTGTCGCTCTCCCATAGGTTTCTTCCTTTTTTCTCCCTGTTAAAGGGTTTTTTTAGGGGAGTTTTTCCTGTGCCGATGTGAGCGTTCCGGGACAGAGGATGTCGCATGTGTACAGATTGTAAAGCCCTCTGAGGCAAATTTGTAATTTGTGATTCTGGGCTATACAAAATAAACTGAATAGCAGACATGAATGTTAAAATCACCTAAGATAAGAATTTTGTATTGAAGTTAATAAAATCCAGAGCTAAGAACAACTTATTATTCAGGGATCTGATATTTAAAAGACCAAAATTAACAGGCTTGTGATCATGAGCATGAGCAGGCAAAGGTTGCAGGGGTACTTGAATTATATTCTTGTGGTTAGCACCTGAGGGTTGTGCCTTCGCGCGTGCTTGCAGATGGTCTTTCACAGGAGCTGATGGTGGTAATGAGAGTCTCCATCCTGTTGGCAGTAGCTGCGATGAGGGACCTGTTAGGGGAGCTCTCATGTGATTTTTTTTTTTTTCATTTACGTAACATTGCGAAAATCAGGCAAATCCTGTCTCAAAGTGATGCAGAAAAACTAGTTCATGCATTTGTTACCTCTAGACTAGATTACTGTAACTCCTTATTATCAGGCTGCTCTAATAGGTCTCTTAGATCTTTACAGTTGATCCAGAATGCTGCAGCACGTGTTCTAACAAAAACTAAGAAAATAGATCATATTACTCCAGTATTAGCTTCTCTGCACTGGCTCCCTGTTAAATCAAGAATAGAATTTAAAATTATTTTACTTACCTACAAAGCTCTAACTGGTCAGGCACCGTCTTATCTTAAGGAACTTATAGTTCCATATTACCTTAACCAGGAGAGCTGCGCTCAATCAATGCAGGGTTACTTGTGGTTCCTAGAGTATATAAAAGTAGGATGGGAGCCAGAGCCTTCAGTTATCAGGCTCTCTTCTGTGGAACCAGGTTCCAGTTTCAGTCTGGGGGCAGACACACTCACCACTTCAAGAGCAGGCTTAAGACCTTCCTTTTGATAGCGCTTATAGTTAGGGCTGGTTCAGGTTCGCCTTGGTCCAGCCCCTAGATATGCTGCTATATGCCTAGACAGCCGAGGGACTACCTAGGATACGCTGAGCTCCTCTCTCCTCTTCTCTCCCTCCTTCTTTATGTATTAATCTCCTATTTATGCACATTACTGATTTTGCTTCTTCCCCGGAGTTCTTGTGCTTTCTCGCCTCGCAGGTTCCCAGGAATCGGGGTTATATTTGGACTGTCATCGTGCCACCTACTGAGGCCCTGCTGACACCCACTACTACTACCACTATCATTATTAGTCACATTACTATTATTATTGCCTGTACTATTACGCTTATTGACTTGCTTGTACCCTGGAGTCTTTGTGCTTTCTCGCTTCGCAGGCTTCTATAAATCGTGGCTGTACCTGGACCGTGGACGTGCATCCTGCTACGGCCCTGCTGACACCGACTGCTACCACCATTATTATTATTACTAGTCACATTACTATTACTATTACCTGTACCATTAAGCATTTTAGCTTTACTTCCACCCTGAAGCCCTTTTGCTTTCTCGTTCTGCAGGTTTCCATGAATCGTTGTGGTACCTGGACCGTAGTCGTGCCTCCTGCTGTGAGCCGACTGACACCCACTGCTACTTCGATTATTATTATTAGTCACATTACTATCCCTATTTTCATGGCTATAATTCTACTGTAATAATTGCTGCTGTTATTATAAGTAGTCTTATTATATGAATCATTTATGTCATATACATTGAATGTGTTGTATCTAAGAACTGTTATGCTGCTCATTCTGTACACATGACATCTATTGCATTCTGTCCATCCTGGGAGAAGGATCCCTCCTCTGTCGTTCTCCCATAGGTTTCTTCCTTTTTTCTCCCTGTTAAAGGGGTTTTTAGGGGAGTTTTTCCTGTGCCGATGTGAGGGAAGGACAGAGGATGTCGCATGTGCACAGATTGTAAAGCCCTCTGAGGCAAATTTGTAATTTGTGATTCTGGGCTATACAAAATAAACT
>NW_026552801.1:5000-10811 GCF_027596085.1 Anoplopoma fimbria | reverse complement strand
TCGGGTCTCACCATGGTCTCGGGTCTCACCATGGTCTCGGGTCTCGGGTCTCACCATGGTCTCGGGTCTCACCATGGTCTCGGTCTCGGGTCTCACCATGGTCTCGGGGTCTCGGGTCTCACCATGGTCTCGGTCTCGGGTCTTTCACCATGGTCTCGGGTCTCGGGTCTCACCATGGTCTCGGGTCTCACCATGGTCTCGGTCTCACCATGGTCTCGGTCTCGGGGTCTCGGTCTCGGCATGGTCTCGGGTCTCACCATGGTCTCGGGTCTCGGGTCTCACCATGGTCTCGGGTCTCACTCATGGTCTCACCATGGTCTCGGGTCTCACCATGGTCTCGGTCTCGGGTCTCGGGTCTCGGTCTCACCATGGTCTCGGGTCTCGGGTCTCGGGTCTCACCATGGTCTCGGGTCTCGGGTCTCGGGTCTCACCATGGTCTCGGGTCTCGGGGTCTCGGGTCTCACCATGGTCTCGGGTCTCGGGTCTCACCATGGTCTCGGGTCTCACCATGGTCTCGGGTCTCACCATGGTCTCGGGTCTCGGGTCTCGGGTCTCGGGTCTCACCATGGTCTCGGGTCTCGGGTCTCACCATGGTCTCGGTCTCGGTCTCGGGTCTCACCATGGTCTCGGGTCTCGGGGTCTCGGGTCTCACCATGGTCTCGGTCTCACCATGGTCTCGGGTCTCACCATGGTCTCGGGTCTCACCATGGTCTCGGGTCTCGGGTCTCACTATGGTCTCGGGTCTCACCATGGTCTCGGGTCTCGGGGTCTCGGGTCTCACCATGGTCTCGGTCTCGGGTCTCGGGTCTCACCATGGTCTCGGGTCTCACCATGGTCTCGGTCTCGGGTCTCGGGTCTCGGGTCTCACCATGGTCTCGGGTCTCGGGTCTCACCATGGTCTCGGGTCTCGGGTCTCGGGTCTCACCATGGTCTCGGGTCTCGGGGTCTCGGGTCTCGGGTCTCACCATCTCGGGTCTCACCATGGTCTCGGGGTCTCGGGTCTCACCATGGTCTCGGGTCTCGGGTCTCACCATGGTCTCGGGTCTCGGGTCTCGGGTCTCACCATGGTCTCGGGTCTCGGGTCTCACCATGGTCTCGGGGGTCTCACCATGGTCTCGGGTCTCGGGTCTCGGTCTCGGGTCTCACCATGGTCTCGGGTCTCGGGTCTCACCATGGTCTCGGGTCTCGGGGTCTCGGGTCTCACCATGGTCTCGGTCTCGGGTCTCGGGTCTCGGGTCTCACCATGGTCTCGGGTCTCGGGTCTCACCATGGTCTCGGTCTCACCATGGTCTCGGGTCTCGGGTCTCACCATGGTCTCGGTCTCGGGTCTCGGGTCTCACCATGGTCTCGGTCTCGGGTCTCGGGGTCTCACCATGGTCTCGGGTCTCGGGTCTCACCATGGGTCTCGGGTCTCGGGGTCTCGGGTCTCACCATGGTCTCGGGTCTCGGGTCTCGGGTCTCATGGTCTCGGTCTCGGGTCTCGGGTCTCACCATGGTCTCGGTCTCGGGTCTCGGGTCTCACCATGGTCTCGGTCTCACCATGGTCTCGGGTCTCGGGTCTCACCATGGTCTGGTCTCGGGTCTCGGGTCTCACCATGGTCTCGGGTCTCACCATGGTCTCGGGTCTCGGGTCTCACCATGGTCTCGGGTCTCGGGTCTCGGGTCTCGGGTCTCGGGTCTCACCATGGTCTCGGGTCTCGGGTCTCACCATGGTCTCGGGGGTCTCACCATGGTCTCGGTCTCGGGTCTCACCATGGGGGTCTCGGGTCTCACCATGGTCTCGGTCTCGGGTCTCGGGTCTCACCATGGTCTCGGGTCTCACCATGGTCTCGGGTCTCGGGTCTCGGGTCTCGGGGTCTCGGGTCTCGGGGTCTCGGGTCTCACCATGGTCTCGGGTCTCACCATGGTCTCGGGTCTCGGGTCTCACCATGGTCTCGGTCTCGGGTCTCCATGGGGGTCTCGGGTCTCACCATGGTCTCGGGGTCTCGGGTCTCACCATGGTCTCGGGTCTCACCATGGTCTCGGTCTCACCATGGTCTCGGTCTCACCATGGTCTCGGTCTCGGGGTCTCGGGTCTCACCATGGTCTCGGGTCTCGGGTCTCGGGTCTCGGGTCTCGGGTCTCGGGTCTCACCTCGGGTCTCGGGTCTCACCATGGTCTCGGGTCTCGGGTCTCACCATGGTCTCGGGGTCTCACCATGGTCTCGGGTCTCACCATGGTCTCGGGTCTCACCATGGTCTCGGGTCTCGGGTCTCGGGTCTCACCATGGTCTCGGGTCTCGGGTCTCGGGTCTCGGGTCTCACCATGGTCTCGGGTCTCGGGTCTCACCATGGTCTCGGGTCTCGGGGTCTCGGGTCTCGGGGTCTCGGGTCTCACCATGGTCTCGGGTCTCGGGTCTCATGGTCTCGGGTCTCGGGTCTCACTCGGGTCTCGGGTCTCACCATGGTCTCGGGTCTCACCATGGTCTCGGGTCTCGGGTCTCACCATGGTCTCGGGTCTCGGGTCTCACCATGGTCTCGGGTCTCATGGTCTCGGGTCTCACCATGGTCTCGGGTCTCGGGTCTCACCATGGTCTCGGGTCTCGGGGTCTCGGGTCTCACCATGGTCTCGGGTCTCGGGTCTCACGGGGTCTCGGGTCTCGGGTCTCACCATGGTCTCGGGTCTCACCTGGTCTCGGGTCTCACCATGGTCTCGGGTCTCGGGTCTCGGGTCTCGGTCTCACCATGGTCTCGGGTCTCGGGGTCTCGGGTCTCACCATGGTCTCGGGTCTCACCATGGTCTCGGGTCTCATCGGGGTCTCACCATGGTCTCGGGGTCTCGGGTCTCGGGTCTCACCATGGTCTCGGGTCTCGGGGTCTCGGGTCTCACCATGGTCTCGGGTCTCACCATGGTCTCGGGTCTCGGTCTCGGGTCTCACCATGGTCTCGGGTCTCGGTCTCGGGTCTCGGGGGTCTCACCATGGTCTCGGGTCTCGGGTCTCACCATGGTCTCGGGTCTCACCATGGGGTCTCGGGTCTCACCATGGTCTCGGTCTCGGGGTCTCGGGTCTCACCATGGTCTCGGGTCTCACCATGGTCTCGGGTCTCGGGTCTCGGGTCTCACCATGGTCTCGGGTCTCGGTCTCACCATGGTCTCGGGTCTCGGGGTCTCGGGTCTCACCATGGTCTCGGGTCTCGGGGTCTCGGGTCTCACCATGGTCTCGGGTCTCACCATGGTCTCGGGTCTCGGGTCTCGGGGTCTCGGGTCTCACCATGGTCTCGGGTCTCGGGTCTCTCACCATGGTCTCGGTCTCGGGTCTCGGGTCTCACCATGGGGTCTCGGTCTCGGGTACCATGGTCTCGGGTCTCGGGTCTCACCATGGTCTCGGGTCTCTCTCGGGTCTCACCATGGTCTCGGGTCTCGGGTCTCGGGTCTCGGGTCTCGGGTCTCGGTCTCGGGGTCTCGGGTCTCATGGTCTCGGGGTCTCTCGGGTCTCACCATGGTCTCGGGTCTCGGGTCTCACCATGGTCTCGGTCTCACCATGGGTCTCGGGTCTCGGTCTCGGGTCTCGGGTCTCACCATGGTCTCGGGGTCTCGGGTCCATGGTCTCGGGGTCTCACCATGGTCTCGGGTCTCGGTCTCGGTCTCGGGTCTCACCATGGTCTCGGGTCTCGGGTCTCGGGTCTCGGGTCTCGGGTCTCACCATGGTCTCGGGTCTCGGGTCTCGGGTCTCACCATGGTCTCGGGTCTCACCATGGTCTCGGTCTCGGGTCTCACCATGGTCTCGGGGTCTCGGGTCTCACCATGGTCTCGGTCTCACCATGGTCTCGGGTCTCACCATGGTCTCGGGTCTCGGGTCTCGGGGTCTCGGGTCTCACCATGGTCTCGGGTCTCGGGTCTCGGTCTCGGGGTCTCACCATGGGGTCTCACCATGGTCTCGGTCTCGGGTCTCGGGTCTCACCATGGTCTCGGGGTCTCGGGTCTCGGGGTCTCGGGTCTCACCATGGTCTCGGGTCTCGGTCTCACCATGGTCTCGGGTCTCACCATGGTCTCGGGTCTCGGGGTCTCGGGTCTCACCATGGTCTCATCTCGGGTCTCGGGTCTCACCATGGTCTCGGGGTCTCGGGTCTCGGGGTCTCGGGTCTCGGGTCTCACCATGGTCTCGGGTCTGTGGGTCCGCTGCAGGACGCTGTGGTCCTCCATCCGGGTCCAACGATCCGGACGCGCGCGCTGAGTGTCCGAGAGAGAGCCAACGTCCCGGTGCGTGTGCGTGTGCGCGTGTGTGTGCGCGTGCGTGTGCGCGTGTGTGCGTCCAGCGGCTCAAAGGAAACAAAGAGAAACTAGTTTATTAACATTCATATCAATAACTTCCGATGCCGATCCTCGACGTCATTTCCGCCTAACGTCGCTGTAGTTTTATCACGGGTTTGCAACGCTGGTGTGCATGCATTAGGACTACAACACCCAGAGTGCACGGCGTAGGACTACAACACCCAGAGTGCACGGCGGTCGGCACATAAACACGAATGGAGACTGAAGGACGAAGCGACTGATGTTAGGTGAGCCCTGCTGAGGTTCTACTGAGGTTCTACTGAGGTTCTCCTCTGTTCAATTATACCAGGGTTCTACTGAGCCCTGCTGAGGTTCTACTGAGGTTCTCCTCTGTTCAATTATACCAGGGTTCTACTGAGCCCTGCTGAGGTTCTACTGAGGTTCTACTGAGTTCTACTGAGCCCTGCTGAGGTTCTACTGAGGTTCTCCTCTGTTCAATTATACCAGGGTTCTACTGAGCCCTGCTGAGGTTCTACTGAGGTTCTACTGAGTTCTACTGAGCCCTACTGAGGTTCTACTGAGGTTCTCCTCTGTTCAATTATACCAGGGTTCTACTGAGCCCTGCTGAGGTTCTACTGAGCCCTACTGAGGTTCTACTGAGGTTCTACCGAGGTTCTACTCTGTTCAATTATACCAGGGTTCTACTGAGCCCTGCTGAGGTTCTACTGAGGTTCTACTGAGCCCTACTGAGGTTCTACTGAGGTTCTACCGAGGTTCTACTCTGTTCAATTATACCAGGGTTCTACTGAGCCCTGCTGAGGTTCTACTGAGGTTCTACTGAGTTCTACTGAGCCCTACTGAGGTTCTACTGAGGTTCTACCGAGGTTCTACTCTGTTCAATTATACCAGGGTTCTACTGAGCCCTGCTGAGGTTCTACTGAGGTTCTACTGAGGTTCTCCTCTGTTCAATTATACCAGGGTTCTACTGAGCCCTGCTGAGGTTCTACTGAGGTTCTACTGAGGTTCTCCTCTGTTCAATTATACCAGGGTTCTACTGAGCCCTGCTGAGGTTCTACTGAGGTTCTACTGAGTTCTACTGAGCCCTGCTGAGGTTCTACTGAGGTTCTCCTCTGTTCAATTATACCAGGGTTCTACTGAGCCCTGCTGAGGTTCTACTGAGGTTCTACTGAGTTCTACTGAGCCCTACTGAGGTTCTACTGAGGTTCTCCTCTGTTCAATTATACCAGGGTTCTACTGAGCCCTGCTGAGGTTCTACTGAGGTTCTACTGAGTTCTACTGAGCCCTACTGAGGTTCTACTGAGGTTCTCCTCTGTTCAATTATACCAGGGTTCTACTGAGCCCTGCTGAGGTTCTACTGAGGTTCTACTGAGCCCTACTGAGGTTCTACTGAGGTTCTACCGAGGTTCTACTCTGTTCAATTATACCAGGGTTCTACTGAGCCCTGCTGAGGTTCTACTGAGGTTCTACTGAGTTCTACTGAGCCCTACTGAGGTTCTACCGAGGTTCTACTCTGTTCAATTATACCAGGGTTCTACTGAG
>NW_026552800.1:0-8992 GCF_027596085.1 Anoplopoma fimbria | reverse complement strand
GTCTCGGGTCTCGGGTCTCACCAGGTCTCGGGGTCTCGGGTCTCACCATGGTCTCGGGTCGTCTCACCATGGTCTCGGGTCTCGGGTCTCACCATGGTCTCACCGTGGTCTCGGGGTCTCGGGTCTCACCATGGTCTCGGGTCTCGGGTCTCACCATGGTCTCGGGTCTCGGGTCTCACCATGGTCTCGGGTCTCGGGGTCTCGGGTCGGGTCTACCATGGTCTCGGGTCTCACCATGGTCTCGGGTCTCGGGTCTCACCATGGTCTCGGGTCTCGGGTCACTGGTCTCGGGTCTCACCATGGTCTCGGGTCTCGGGTCTCGGGTCTCACCATGGTCTCGGGTCTCGGGTCTCACCATGGTCTCGGGTCTCACCATGGTCTCGGGTCTCACCATGGTCTCGGGTCTCGCCATGGTCTCGGGTCTCATGGGTCCATCGGGTCTCGGGGTCTCGGGTCTCACCATGGTCTCGGGTCTCGGGGTCTCGGGTCTCACCATGGTCTCGGGTCTCGGGTCTCACCATGGTCTCGGGTCTCGGGTCTCACCATGGTCTCGGGTCTCACAGGTCTCGGGGTCTCGGGTCTCACCATGGTCTCGGGTCTCGGGGTCTCGGGTCTCACCATGGTCTCGGGTCTCGGGGTCTCGGGTCTCACCATGGTCTCGGGTCTCGGGTCTCACCATGGTCTCGGGTCTCGGGGTCTCGGGTCTCACCATGGTCTCGGCCATGGTCTCGGGGTCTCGGGTCTCACCATGGTCTCGGGTCTCGGGTCTCACCATGGTCTCGGGTCTCGGGTCTCACCATGGTCTCGGGTCTCGGGTCTCACCATGGTCTCGGGTCTCGGGTCTCACCATGGTCTCGGGTCTCGGGTCTCGGTCTCGGGTCTCGGGTCTCGGGTCTCACCATGGTCTCGGGTCTCGGGTCTCAGGTCTCGGGTCTCGTGGTCTCGGGGTCTCGGGTCTCACCATGGTCTCGGGTCTCGGGGTCTCGGGTCTCGGGGTCTCGGGTCTCACCATGGTCTCGGGTCTCGGGTCTCGGGGTCTCGGGTCTCACCATGGTCTCGGGTCTCGGGTCTCGGGTCTCACCATGGTCTCGGGTCTCACCATGGTCTCGGGTCTCACCATGGTCTCGGGTCTCGGGGTCTCGGGTCTCACCATGGTCTCGGGTCTCGGGGTCTCGGGTCTCGGGGTCTCGGGTCTCACCATGGTCTCGGGTCTCACCATGGTCTCGGGTCTCCCGGGTCTCGGGTCTCACCATGGTCTCGGGTCTCGGGTCTCGGGTCTCACCATGGTCTCGGGTCTCGGGTCTCGCCATGGTCTCGGGGTCTCGGGTCTCACCATGGTCTCGGGTCTCGGGGTCTCGGGTCTCACCATGGTCTCGGGTCTCAGGGTCTCGGTCTCGAGGTCTCGGGTCTCGGGGTCTCGGGTCTCACCATGGTCTCGGGTCTCGGGTCTCGAGGTCTCGGGTCTCACCTGGTCTCGGGTCTCACCATGGTCTCGGGTCTCGGGTCTCGGTCTCACCGTGGTCTCGGGTCTCACCATGGTCTCGTGGTCTCGGGTCTCACCATGGTCTCGGGGTCTCGCGGTCTCGGGGTCTCGGGTCTCACCATGGTCTCGGGTCTCACCATGGTCTCGGGTCTCGGGGTCTCGGGTCTCCTGGGGTCTCGGGTCTCACCATGGTCTCGGGGTCTCGGGTCTCGGGTCTCGGTCTCGGGTCTCACCATGGTCTCGGGTCTCACCATGGTCTCGGGGTCTCGGGTCTCGGGGTCTCGGGTCTCGGGTCTCACCATGGTCTCGGGTCTGTGGGTCCGCTGCAGGACGCTGTGGTCCTCCATCCGGGTCCAACGATCCGGACGCGCGCCTGAGTGTCCGAGAGAGAGCCAACGTCCCGGTGCGTGTGCGTGTGCGCGTGTGTGTGCGCGTGCGTGTGCGCGTGTGTGCGTCCAGCGGCTCAAAGGAAACAAAGAGAAACTAGTTTATTAACATTCATATCAATAACTTCCGATGCCGATCCTCGACGTCATTTCCGCCTAACGTCGCTGTAGTTTTATCACGGGTTTGCAACGCTGGTGTGCATGCATTAGGACTACAACACCCAGAGTGCACGGCGTAGGACTACAACACCCAGAGTGCACGGCGGTCGGCACATAAACACGAATGGAGACTGAAGGACGAAGCGACTGATGTTAGGTGAGCCCTGCTGAGGTTCTACTGAGGTTCTACTGAGGTTCTCCTCTGTTCAATTATACCAGGGTTCTACTGAGCCCTGCTGAGGTTCTACTGAGGTTCTACTGAGGTTCTCCTCTGTTCAATTATACCAGGGTTCTACTGAGGCCCTGCTGAGGATTCTACTGAGGTTCTCCTCTGTTCAATTATACCAGGGTTCTACTGAGCCCTGCTGAGGTTCTACTGAGGTTCTACTGAGTTCTACTGAGCCCTTACTGGAGGTTCTACTGAGGTTCTCCTCTGTTCAATTATACCAGGGTTCTACTGAGCCCTGCTGAGGTTCTACTGAGGTTCTACTGAGCCCTACTGAGGTTCTACCGAGGTTCTACTCTGTTCAATTATACCAGGGTTCTAGCACTTTGCCCTGCTGAGGTTCTACTGAGGTTCTACTGAGTTCTACTGGAGCCCTACTGAGGTTCTACCGAGGTCCTACTCTGTTCAATTATACCAGGGTTCTACTGAGCCCTGCTGAGGTTCTACTGAGGTTCTACCGAGGTTCTACTGTTCTAATATACCAGGTTCTACTGAGTTCTACTCTGGGCTAGTGCTTCTGCTGTGGTTGGTTCTACCGAGTTTCTACTGTGGTACAACTTGTGTGTCTCCAGTGTTCCTGCAGTAAAAGTACTACTTGTGGCTCCTCTCCAGTGTTCCTGCAGTAAAAGTACTACTTGTATTCTTCCAGTGTTCCTGCAGTAAAAGTACTACTTGTATTCTTCCAGTGTTCAGTAAAAGTACTACTTGTATTCTTCCAGTGTTCGGGTACTACTTGTATTCTTCTCAGGTACAACCTGGGGCCTGGTGTGCCGGTGGAGCTGCAGGAGGAGGCGAGGGTGGAGCAGCTGAAGGAGCTGGTGGGGAGTCAGCAGGGAGTCCGTCCGGAGCTCCTCAGGGTTCTGTTTGCTGGGAGGGAGCTGAGGAGCTCCTTCACACTGCAGGTGAGGAGGAGCCACTGAGAGAAGAGACAAAGAATTACAGCACAAGGAGGTGGAGTGCTCACCTCCTCCTTGATACTTTTTCTTGTTATATTTACTATTAACTTCTTCATTCTCTCGTCCTCTCCCCATCTCCTCCTCCTTTCCTCCTCCTCTCCTCCTCTCGTCCTCTCCTCCTCTATTCCTCTCCTCCTCTCCTTCTCCTCTCAGGGTTGTGACCTCCCAGAGCAGAGTACCATCCATGTCCTCCTCCCTAAATCTGGTTCCTCCCCCTCCCAGCTTCTCCTCCTGCAGGAGCGCCTGATTCGGGAGGGAGGACGAGCAGAATGCTCTGACCAGGCTGGACCTCAGCTCACACCTCCTCCACCTCCTCCGGCTTGGCGGTGATTCTTGAGGGGAGTGATGGTGGAGGAGAGAAAGGAGCAGGAGGAGGTGACAGAGGAGCAGAGGAGGTGACAGAGGAGGTTCAGGCTGCAAGTCTGAAAGGTCAGTTAATCTGGCCACAGTGTCTGTACCCCTTCAGTATGTCAGTACTCTAGTAGTATTTCAGTACCCCTTCAGTATGTCAGTACTCTAGTAGTATTTCAGTACCCATGCAGTATGTCAGTACTCTAGTAGTATTTCAGTACCCCTTCAGTATGTCAGTACTCTAGTAGTAATTCAGTACCTATGCAGTATGTCAGTACTCTAGTAGTATTTCAGTACCCCTTCAGTATGTCAGTACTCTAGTAGTAATTCAGTACCTATGCAGTATGTCAGTACTCTAGTAGTATTTCAGTACCCATGCAGTATGTCAGTACTCTAGTAGTATTTCAGTACTCCTGCAGTATGTCAGTACTCTAGTAGTATTTCAGTACCCCTTCAGTATGTCAGTACTCCAGTAGTATTTCAGTACCCATGCAGTATGTCAGTACTCTAGTAGTATTTCAGTACCCCTTCAGTATGTCAGTACTCTAGTAGTATTTCAGTACCCATGCAGTATGTCAGTACTCTAGTAGTATTTCAGTACCCCTTCAGTATGTCAGTACTCTAGTAGTATTTCAGTACCCATGCAGTATGTCAGTACTCTAGTAGTATTTCAGTACCCATGCAGTATGTCAGTACTCTAGTAGTATTTCAGTACCCCTTCAGTATGTCAGTACTCTAGTAGTATTTCAGTACTCCTGCAGTATGTCAGTACTCTAGTAGTATTTCAATACCCTAGTAGTATTTCAATACCCATGCAGTATGTCAGTACGTTAGTAGTATTTCAGTACTCCCAGTAATGTGCATAAATGGGACATTAATTCATAAAGATGGAGAGAGAGAAGAGGAGAGAGGAGCTCAGTGTATCCTAGGTAGTCCCCCGACAGTCTAGGCCTATAGCAGCATATCTAGAGCTGGTTCAGGTCTAAACTATAGACCTGAACCAGTCCTAACTATAAACCTGAACGAGTCCTAACTATAGACCTGAACCAGGCCTAACTATAGACCTGAACCAGTCCTAACTATAGACCTGAACCAGTCCTAACTATAAACCTGAACCAGTCCTAACTATAGACCTGAACCAGGCCTAAATTTGGACCTGAACCAGTCCTAACTATAAACCTGAACCAACTCTAAATAGACCTGGAACCAGCCCTAACTATAAACCTGAACCAGTCCTAACTATAAACCTGAACCAGCCCTGAACCAGCCCTAACTATAAACCTGAACCAGTCCTAACTATAAACCTGAACCAGCCCTAACTATAGACCTGAACCAGCCCTAACTATAAACCTGAACCAGTCCTAACTATAAACCTGAACCAGTCCTAACTATAGACCTGAACCAGCCCTAACTATAAACCTGAACCAGTCCTAACTATAGACCTGAACCAGCCCTAACTATAAACCTGAACCAGCCCTAACTATAAACCTGAACCAGCCCTAACTATAAACCTGAACCAGTCCTAACTATAGACCTGAACCAGCCCTAACTATAAACCTGAACCAGTCCTAACTATAGACCTGAACCAGTCCTAACTATAAACCTGAACCAGCCCTAACTATAAACCTGAACCAGTCCTAACTATAAACCTGAACCAGCCCTAACTATAAACCTGAACCAGTCCTAACTATAGACCTGAACCAGTCCTAACTATAAACCTGAACCAGCCCTAACTATAGACCTGAACCAGTCCTAACTATAGACCTGAACCAGTCCTAACTAAACCTGAACCAGTCCTAACTATAGACCTGAACCAGTCCTAACTATAGACCTGAACCAGTCCTAACTGGAAGCTGGTTCCACAGAAGAGGAGCCTGATAACTAAAGGTTCTGGTTGATGTACTTTTTGAGAACCACAAGTAACCCTACATTCAGGGAGCACAGCCCCAGTAGTATTTAAGTGCTCCTGCGGTATGTCTGTACTACAGTAGTATTTAAGTAGTACTCTTCATGAATCAGTAGTAGTACACTGATTGTGTGTACTTGTGTGTACAGGTGTGCGTACCTGCAGTACTTTCTTTGTGTACTGTAAGAGCTGTAGGTCGATCCAACCGGGAAAGCTGAGAGTGCGTTGCAGCAGCTGCAGACAAACAACTCTGACAATCAGCAGGGTGAGTCTGTTTTAGTCCAAAAACACACATATATTTGTTTATTTATATATATATATATATAAAAAAAAGATTTATATATATATATATATATATATATATATATATATATATATATAAAAAAAAAATGTATATATATATAAATAAATAAATAAATATATGTGTGTTTTAGTCAAAAAAAAAAATACACACATAGATAGATAGATAGATAGATAGATAGATAGATAGATAGATAGATAGATAGATAGATAGATAGATAGATAGATAGATAGATAGATAAGATGATATGATGAAGGTGAAGGTGATGTCCCTGACAGTATCAGTTGTGTCCTCTCAGGGTCCGTCCTGTTGGGACGACGTCCTCCCTCCCGGTCGCGTCCCATGGCTTGTGTCAATCAGACGGTTGTCACAGTAACGAAGCGGTAAGGGCCGTCCGAAGTTCAGTGTGTCTGTTAACGTCAATTCATCCAGTGGCATTCTGGGAGATGTAGTGTCTCCACTGTGTGTGTGTGTGTGTGTGTGTGTGTGTGTGTGTGTGTGTGTGTGTGTGTGTGTGTGTGTGTGTGTGTGTGTGTGTGTGTGTGTGTGTGTGTGTGTGTGTGTGTGTGTGTGTGTGTGTCCGTACAGGAGTTCTACATGAAACAGTGTGACGTCCCTGTATCCGACCTCATCATGTAAGACACAGTAACACACACTCTCTGTGGCCCTCGTACCTAATTATGACCAACAGCAGAACATTCAGTCCCACAGTAACACACACGAACATTCAGTAACACACACGAACTCCAGTAACACACACAGTAACATTCAGTAACACACACAGTAACACACACAGTAACACACACAGTAACATTCAGTAACACACACAGTAACAGTAACACACACAGTAACACACACGAACATTCAGTAACACACACAGTAACACACACGAACATTCAGTAACACACACAGTAACACACACAGTAACACACACAGTAACACACACAGTAACATTCAGTAACACACAGTAACACACACAAACATTCAGTAACACACACAGTAACATTCAGTAACACACACAGTAACACACACACCATTCAGTAACACACACGAACATTCAGTAACATTCAGTAACACACACAGTAACATTCAGTAACACACACAGTAACACACACAGTTCATTCAGTAACACACACAGTAACACACACAGTAACATTCAGTAACACACACAGTAACACACACAGTAACATTCAATGTTCAGTAACACACGAACATTAACACACACAGTAACATTCAGTAACACACACAGTAACACACACGAACATTCAGTAACACACACAGTAACACACACGACCATTCAGTAACACACACGAACATTCAGTAACACACACAGTAACATTCAGTAACACACACAGTAACACACACGAACATTCAGTAACACACACAGTAACACACACACACAGACCATTCAGTAACACACACAGTAACATAGTAACACACACAGTAACACACACGAACATTCAGTAACACACACAGTAACATTCACACGTAACATTCAGTAACACACACAGTAACATTCAGTAACACACACAGTAACACACACAGTAACATTCAGTAACACACACAGTAAGACCCTCACATCCTCTGTCAGTATACACACAGTAACTTCCTCCCTGTCGCTCTCTCTGTCTCTCTCCCTGTCTCTCTCTCCCTCTCTCCCTCTCTGTCTCTCTCCCTGTCTCTCTCCCTGTCTCTCTCCCTGTCTCCCTCTCTGTCTCTCTCCCTGTCTCTCTCCCTGTCTCTCTCCCTCTCTCCCTCCCTCCCTGTCTCTCTCCCCCCGTCTGTCTCTCAGGGCTGTGGTCCTGGTCTTCCAATGTTCAGAGCGTCATGTGATCTGTCTGGACTGTTTCCATGGTTACTGTCGGACTCGTCTCAATGAGAGACAGTTTGTGTCTCATCCTGTGATTGGCTACTCGCTGCCGTGTGCTGGTGAGACTCAGTGTGACATCATTGACTGAGCGTGTCATCAATACAATAAATCAAAGTGTGTAACTATGACGACAGATGTCATAATCATTCATAATAATAAATATTTGTGTCTCAGCCGGCTGTGTCGACTCTCTCATTAAAGGTCGCATCATTTCCAGGATTTTTAGGAGACGATCAGGTGATGTTGCCACTCCTCTCCTCCTCTTTCTCCTCTTTCTCCTCCTCTCCTCTCTTTCTCCTCCTCACCTCTCTCTCTCTCCTTTCTTCCCATTTCCGGTGAGCGTTAGTGGTGGTGGTGGATGTGCGAGTGGCGCAGAGTTTTGAACTGTTTTTGTTCTTTGGGTTTTCTACTGGTTTTCATCACCTGTCTAATGTGCATGATCAGGTGAGTCTCTAACAGTTTTACTGGTTTGTGTTCGAGTGTTAGGTGGTTGTGTCGAGGGGTTTTCAGGAGGAATGGCGTCCTCCGAGACGCCGCCTCCGTCAATCCGGCAGGGAGTGAGATTAGTGTTGTTGATAAGTGTCACTCTAGAGGAGGTGTTGTTGATAACAGTGTCACTATAGAGGAGGTGTTGTTGATAACAGTGTCACTCTAGAGGAGGTGTTGTTGATAACAGTGTCACTATAGAGGAGGTGTTGTTGATAACAGCGTCACTATAGAGGAGGTGTTGTTGATAACAGTGTCACTCTAGAGGAGGTGTTGTTGATAACAGTGTCACTATAGAGGAGGTGTTGTTGATAACAGCGTCACTATAGAGGAGGTGTTGTTGATAACAGTGTCACTCTAGAGGAGGTGTTGTTGATAACAGTGTCACTATAGAGGAGGTGTTGTTGATAACAGTGTCACTATAGAGGAGGTGTTGTTGATAACAGCGTCACTATAGAGGAGGTGTTGTTGATAGCAGCGTCACTGTGGAGGAGGTGTTGTTGATAACAGTGTCACTATAGAGGAGGTGTTGTTGATAACAGTGTCACTATAGAGGAGGTGTTGTTGATAGCAGCGTCACTATAGAGGAGGTGTTGTTGATAACAGTGTCACTGTAGAGGAGGTGTTGTTGATAGCAGCGTCACTGTGGAGGAGGTGTTGTTGATAACAGTGTCACTATAGAGGAGGTGTTGATAGCAGCGTCACTATAGAGGAGGTGTTGTTGATAACAGTGTCACTCTAGAGGAGGTGTTGTTGATAACAGTGTCACTATAGAGGAGGTGTTGTTTATAACAGTGTCACTATAGAGGAGGTGTTGTTGATAGCAGCGTCACTATAGAGGAGGTGTTGTTGATAACAGTGTCACTCT
>NW_026552799.1:0-6431 GCF_027596085.1 Anoplopoma fimbria | reverse complement strand
ATCCCTTTTTAACTCTTCCTTCTGTTTTCACCTTTGTCTCCCTAACTCCCTGCACTTTCCTTTGCCTTTCTCCCCCTTTGGCTGCCACAGTATCAGATGTCTGGAGGGAAATGTTACACCAGCAAAGATGGTGGCATAAGGGTCTTGATTTCAGTGCGTGTGTGGCACCCTGACTCCGTGTAAAAGCCTTAAGTGAAAGTCTGGCCTTTTGACTGCTATGTTCAAAATGCAAAGTCAAATCAAAGAAACGGTGTTCATTGAAATTTATTGAAAATAATTCAGTTTAAAAAAAAAGATGGCTTTCAAGAAAGTGACCAGCTGCCACACCTGTTAACGATTCGGCCCCTGATTGCTCTCTGAGCAGCTGTTGCTGATTGGCTTCGTTTAGTGGGAGCGGTATATAAAGGAGACACAGAGGGATCTCTAGCAAGGCCTGAGCTTCTCTCAATGCTAGTTAGTCCCAGTGAGCTGCACGTCTCCAACCAGAGCGTCTGAGGTGAACAGGGTGCTGCCTTTCTGCTGATAGCCATGGCTCTTGGACTCATTCTGCGGTATGTTTTATTGATGTCGAGCACTTCTTTGCCCTTTATTTGTTTCAATTACCTTTAACAGAGATTTTTTTTTTAATCGGATGTTTGTTCTTAACTGCTCTCCTGCAGGGTTTCCTGGATTTGTTTTTTGCTGTTTGATGGCAGTGCTGGATTACCATTTAAAGGTAAAGCCGTTCTACTTCATTATGCCCATCAGCAATATCTAATGTTTAATCTTTATTGTTTATTTCAAAGGTTATGGATATCGAGTTAAAAATGACTTGCTTGCAACCTTGGTGATGATGGAGAAGATGAAGCGTTGCTTTCCTCACTCTCTGCTCAGAGTAACTGGCAGGCTTCACATAACCGACCGACTGGCCCTGTTTCCACCGTCTACAAGCCTCCAGCTGCACAATGGCCGGGTTTGGTTTCCTCTCTGCAAAACCTGCCCAACGCACCAAGTTCTGCTGAGGTAGAGGGACCTATCAACGATTACTCAAGAGACTGGGGCCTGGTAAACCTTGCGGCACAACACCTTCCTTTGAGCTCCAACTACCAGCAGAGTGACCCAGCAAAGCCTCAGCCAGGCCCGGTCCAGGCTCAATCAGCGTCACTTGGTGTTGCTCCTACACATGAACTGCCTGCGTATCCAGCTGGTGACTCTACTCCTTATGCTAGTCAGATTGCCTCCTCCACCTCTCAGGCCGCAAAGTCTCCCAGCTTTGACTCTTGGCAGCCTGCGCCAGCTAGCGGTGGTCAGGATGTGGCTGCTACTCTGACCGTCCTGGATCCCCAAACCAGAACCTAAACTCTGGCTCCAGTGGAAGTGGCTACTACAACCCTCATCTTGTCTATGAGGACGTCTTCCAATATCCTGAGCCTTCAAATGCTGCTGGACAGTATGGCCAAGCTGATTACATGAGCGAGGGATCTTCAACTTCCTCCACCCAACAGGGATCCTTCCCCAGTTACCCAACATATGTGGGAGCCCAACCTGCCTATCCGTCTGTGGTGTTAAGCCCCTCTTATGGGTTCTCTGGAGGAGAGAACCCCAACTTCAGTCAATTGGGCTACCAGCCACGTGATGAAATTCCTTCGCTTCCACAAATGTATGTCAGCCCCCAAAATGTTCAGGTTGCCCAGAGAGTGAGTGAACCGATCCTTCCTCCGCCACCTCCAAGCTATATTGTCCAGTCCAGAAACGGCTACCAGCGAGCAGGTATCTCCAATAAATCCAGGTACTCCCCAGAGGTTGGCTTGCCACTGTCTGTACACTCAAAGGTGCCAAAGGTAATCCAGCTGCTCCTAAGGGTGCAAAGAACCCTGAAAGGTATGTCTGCAACTAAACTTACTACTTTAAATGCTTATTTGAAATTATGCCTAATTGTTGTGTTTTTTTTGTCTTCCAGAACAAGTGTACATGGATAATATGTCCCAAGTTGCAGGTAAATGTTTCATCTTAATCAAAACATTTAAAAGTAACTAATGCACATATTGACCTCTGATTTCTTGTTTGCAGAATGCTGTGCCCTCTGAAGAAACAAAATAAAATATTTTTTTAAATTTGTGAAGTCTTGCATGTCACTAGATCTACCTTCTCTGTTTGAAATATTTCGATTTTTGCTCTTCAACAACTTAAAAGCTACTTGTCAAAGTTGATGTCTAAATGGGATGGCAAACTACACAACAACAATGCACATATCCTGCTTTTTCAGTGTAAAGCATTGAATTTTGATTCCAGCTGGGCTATGTGGAGCTAGGCTTCTTTAACTTGGGTCAAACATCCTATAGTTTTATCAATAATTACAAAAGGCATTATGCATCCACCCCACTATATGGCTCTCATAAAGCAACGCATTCCTTATGCACACTCTACAAGAAAAAACATCCGACATCCTGCCTACACCCAACAACAAGCACGTCAGCCTACTTCCATGATGCATTCATGGTCAAGCTCCGCCGTCAGAAACAGTTCAGGCCCTGTGTTGAAATATATTGTCATTCTTTCAATATGTGAAAAACACGCAGATATGCACAACATATCCAGTCCTATTCCCATGTTGAATACACATGTGTCCATCAGGACAAAGGGTAGACACAGAGTTAATTAAAGCCACGGATCTTCTCACTCTGTAACATGACCCTGCAGGATGACACCAGTTGGCATGAGAACAACACACATACGAGTAAGTTCGCTTGTGAGTTAATCATCATGGTAGTGCATTCAGCACCAGGATTGATCCTTTTGCTTCTACTCATTGCACTCACTATTGAGTAAGATGACTTGTCTTCTAAATGCACAGCAGCTCTACAGACTGAGCCCCTCTGTTACAGATGATTAAGTCTTTTTAAATATATTGTAGTTTATACTTTAAGCTTGATGGCAGTAATCTTTGTCACGTGCAAAGCATGTGGAGTTGCTGTGCCATGCATCAATTAATGTTCTTGTACAAATGAAGAAGAGGGAGAACTATTAGAATGTGACATGTCTACTTTAGTAAGAGATATACATTATATATGTCTAAATCCCATTAACTTTTTCTCTACCCAATATTTTATCTTTTATTTTACATAACATTTTAAACTTCATTTGACCGCAGTCCTTCCTTCCTGCTGCTGTCAGGCTGCACAACCAACTCTGCTCCCAGCAGACCACATGACCACATGACAATAATAACATGACAATAAAACCTGTGCAATACATTACACATTACACTGTGCAATAATAGTTAAAAAAGTTAAAAATAGTTAAAATAGTTGTTTTTTTCTCTGTCTGTAAATATAATATTTCAGTTATTGTTGTTTTTTCTACTGTTTTTTTTTTATTATTGCTTATTTATAATACTTGTTTTATTTTATTTTTATTTTTTATTTTTTATTTTTAGCTTGTTTTCTTCTACTATGTCTCTTGTGTGCACTTTACGCTACGCTGTTGTAAGTCTGCAAATTTCCCCGCTGCGGGACTAATAAAGGATTATCTTATTTTATCTTAATCCCCTTTTTAACTCTTCCTTCTGTTTTCACCTTTGTCTCCCTAACTCCCTGCACTTTCCTTTGCCTTTCTCCCCTTTGGCTGCCACAGTATCAGATGTCTGGAGGGGAAATGTTACACCAGCAAAGATGGTGGCATAAGGGTCTTGATTTCAGTGCGTGTGTGGCACCCTGACTCCGTGTAAAAGCCTTAAGTGAAAGTCTGGCCTTTTGACTGCTATGTTCAAAATGCAAAGTCAAATCAAAGAAACGGTGTTCAGTTGTTCTTTAAATGAGAAAAAATTGAAAATAATTCAGTTTAAAAAAAAGATGGCTTTCAAGAAAGTGACCAGCTGCCACACCTGTTAACGATTCGGCCCCTGATTGCTCTCTGAGCAGCTGTTGCTGATTGGCTTCGTTTAGTGGGAGCGGTATATAAAGGAGACACAGAGGATCTCTAGCAAGGCCTGAGCTTCTCTCAATGCTAGTTAGTCCCAGTGAGCTGCACGTCTCCAACCAGAGCGTCTGAGGTGAACAGGGTGCTGTGTTTCTGCTGATAGCCATGGCTCTTGGACTCATTCTGCGGTATGTTTTATTGATGTCGAGCACTTCTTTGCCCTTTATTTGTTTCAATTACCTTTAACAGAGATTTTTTATTTTTTTTAATCGGATGTTTGTTCTTAACTGCTCTCCTGCAGGGTTTCCTGATTTGTTTTTTGCTGTTTGATGGCAGTGCTGGATTACCATTTAAAGGTAAAGCCGTTCTACTTCATTATCCCATTAGGCCCATCAGCAATATCTAATGTTTCATCTTTATTGTTTATTTTAAAGGTTATGGATATCGAGTTAAAAATGACTTGCGCAACCTTGGTGATGATGGAGAAGACGAAGCGTTGCTTTCCTCACTCTCTGCTCAGAGTAACTGGCAGGCTTCACATAACGGACTGGCCCTGTTTCCACCTTCTACAAGCCTCCATGCACAATGGCCGGGTTTGGCTGCAAAACCTGCCCAACTCTGCTGAGGTAGAGGGACCGATTACTCAAGAGACTCCTGGATCCCCAAACCAGAACCTAAACTCTGGCTCCAGTGGAAGTGGCTACTACAACCCTCATCTTGTCTATGGCCGCAGGCTTTGACGTCTTCCAATATCCTGAGCCTTCAAATGCTGCTGGACAGTATGGCCAAGCTGATTACATGAGCGAGGGATCTTCAACTTCCTCCACCCAACAGGGATCCTTCCCCAGTTACCCAACATATGTGGGAGCCCAACCTGCCTATCCGTCTGTGGTGTTAAGC
This sequence comes from Anoplopoma fimbria, assembly GCF_027596085.1. Classification (NCBI taxonomy): domain Eukaryota; kingdom Metazoa; phylum Chordata; class Actinopteri; order Perciformes; family Anoplopomatidae; genus Anoplopoma; species Anoplopoma fimbria. The sequence continues at coordinate 1,634 of NW_026552799.1, read as the reverse complement.
CCCTCTTATGGGTTCTCTGGAGGAGAGAACCCCAACTTCAGTCAACTGGGCTACCAGCCACGTGATGAAATTCCTTCGCTTCCACAAACGTATGTCAGCCCCCAAAATGTTCAGGTTGCCCAGAGAGTGAGTGAACCGATCCTTCCTCCGCCACCTCCAAGCTATATTGTCCAGTCCAGAAACGGCTACCAGCGAGCCAGGTATCTCTTCAATAAATCCAGGTACTCCCCAGAGGTTGGCTTGCCACTGTCTGTACACTCAAAGGGTGCCAAGGGTAATCCAGCTGCTCCTAAGGGTGCAAAGAACCCTGAAAGGTATGTCTGCAACTAATCTTACTACTTTAAGTGCTTATTTGAAATTATGCCTGATTGTTGTGTTTTTTTTTTTTGTCTTCCAGAACAAGTGTACATGGATAATATGTCCCAAGTTGCAGGTAAATGTTTCATCTTAATCAAAACATTTAAAAGTAACTAATGCACATATTGACCTCTGATTTCTTGTTTGCAGAATGCTGTGCCCTCTGAAGAAACAAAATAAAATATTTTTTAAATTTGTGAAGTCTTGCATGTGTCACTAGATCTGCAACCTCTTTTCAGTTTTTGCTCTTCAACAACTTAAAAGCTACTTGCCAAAGTTGATGTCTAAATGAGATGGCAAACTACACAACAACAACGCACACTCAACTTTTCCTGCTTTTCAGTGTAAAGCATTGAGATTTTATTCCAGCTGGGCTATGTGGAGCTAGGTTTCTTTAACTTGGGTCAAACATCCTATAGTGTTATCAATAATTACAAAAGGCATTATGCATCCACCCCACGAGGAAGAGAGGAATCTGTACATCAAGGCCTCCAGGGATCACCCCACTAATGGCTCTCATAAAGCAACGCATTCCTTATGCACACTCTACAAGAAAAAACATCCTGCCTACACCCAACAACAAGCACATGTCAGCCTACTTCCATGATGCATTTATGGTCAAACTCCGCTGTCAGAAACAGTTCAGCCCGTGTTGAAATATATTGTCATTCTTTCAATATGTGAAAAACACGCAGATATGCACAACATATCCAGTCCTATTCCCATGTTGAATACACATGTGTCCATCAGGACAAAGGGTAGACACAGAGTTAATTAAAGCCACGGATCTTCTCACTCTGTAACATGACCCTGCAGGATGACACCAGTTGGCATGAGAACAACACACATACGAGTAAGTTCGCTTGTGAGTTAATCATCATGGTAGTGCATTCAGCACCAGGATTGATCCTTTTGCTTCTACTCATTGCACTCACTATTGAGTAAGATGACAGTCTTCTAAATGCACAGCAGCTCTACAGACTGAGCCCCTCTGTTACAGATGATTAAGTCTTTTTAAATATATTGTAGTTTATACTTTAAGCTTGATGGCAGTAATCTTTGTCATGTGCAAAGCATGTGGAGTTGCTGTGCCATGCATCAATTAATGTTCTTGTACAAATGAAGAGGGAGAACTATTAGAATGTAACATGTCTACTTTAGTAAGAGATATACATTATATATGTCTAATTCCCATTAACTTTTTCTCTACCCAATATTTTATCTTTTATTTTACATAACATTTTAAACTTCATTTGACCGCAGTCCTTCCTTCCTGC
>NW_026552798.1:0-2328 GCF_027596085.1 Anoplopoma fimbria | reverse complement strand
TAAAGAATGAAAGATGCAGTTCAGATCTTTTGGAAGGATTATTTTATCAAATGCCCTCGTCTCCCTCCAGACGCACAATGTCCTTAGTAATGTAATTTAAAATTGCAGCTCCAGCCAGCGTTAATAAGTAATTTTTTAACTTGCCAGACTGATAAAGAAGTCTTTCTTTAGCTTCCTTCAGCTCCAGAGGTTTGGAAACATAATAAGCTTTTTTTTTTATTTCATCCTCCGCAGGATGAAATAAGTAGAATGGGCTAGAAAATGGACTGAACGACCTTGTGGAATAAAAACTCTATTAAGCATTTATGAATGCATGTGAGATTGTGTTTATGCATGCGCTCAAAGAGGTCAGTGTCTAGAGGGAATCTTTGGTTTGTGTTTACAAAGACAATAAATCACCTGTACTATTTATAAAAAAAAAAAAACTGACACCTTGGTTCTCACATAGATATTATCTTCATGGGATTTCCATTATAATAACGCCGTTGTTAAACCCGCACATACATTCAGTCCCATAACCATGTAATCAGGAACTTTAACTGCATGTAGACGTCTGTCAGCGGCGGTGGCCATAAATCATCGCAATCCCCGACCCCTAGTATAATTCATCCAAACTGCAGAGCAAATCAAAACAGTATTTTTCTCAACCAGTCTTGTGTTTACAAGCATACGTGGCCCAGAGGAATTTACATTTAATATGTTTTCTGCTATTATATTTAACTGTAGAATGAATTGGATGGAAGAAACAGAGAGGGAACAGGGAGTTATATAGCCAAAGGCTGTTCGAAAATGAGTGTTGTTACAAAATGAAAGTGTTTTTCACCTGCCCAGGGTCAAAGCTTTCTATCTGTTCCCTTTTTGATGAGTGCATTCTTCAGTGTTCGATAACCGGCCTTGCAGTCGACACAAAAGAAACAAAAAAACAACCCCAGCCCTGTTCCTTTAAATCCTGATATGTAACGCGGTCAAAGGCGTAAAAAATAGTCTCTGGTCCACCCTCTCCTGCATGAGTCCGACTGGAAATGATGTAACTTCTTAAACTTAACTCCTTTTTTCTTTGACAAAACACTTGATGTTTTGTTGCCATGGTTGCCAAAAAAATTAAAAAAACTCAGACAAAAACTTCCCATTCTTACTGAGATGCAACTACTGGGGAGTTGTTAATAGCAGCAAGATATTTTGCAGCAGAGGACTCATTTTTAAAATCATCACGTTTATTTGCATCGATTGTACTTTATCAATTAGAAATAAACACCATCATCGTCATTTTCTGAAAATAACCGCACCACTAGAAAATGAATTAAGCCACATAAATCTATCTCATCACACAGAACCATGAGTGACGATAAGATTAACAATTGCAAAGTATAGCTACAGCATGAATCGAGAAAAATGATGTACCGTCATACCAAACAGCATTATGAGTGTCTCTTTTGTATGTATGGATATGGTTGACACATAGGACATTGAACCCATTGTCAATTAATCGGAACATTGGTTTATTGGATTACTCAATTAATCATTTGGAAAATAGTGTAAAATACCCATCACCTTTTCCAGGAGTCCAAGCTGACATCTTAAAATGTCTTGAATTTGTTCGACCAACAGTTCAAAACAAAAAGATATTCAGTTCACAAAGATTTGAAACTGAGAAAGAAGGAAAACAATCACTCTGGAGCTCAGTAAATGACTTAAATCAGTATAATTGCTGGTTCGTTTTCTGTTAATCGTTTAATCGACTAATTGTTCCAGCTCGAATGTGAAACCTGGTTCAGGTTGGGTTTGTTGGGTCGGAGGGGTGGAGGTCAAAGGTCATTGTTCCTCACTTGAAGACCTCCCACCTTTCTCTCTCCTGTCTAACAAGAGCCAAATACGCTTTTAGCTTTGTGTTTTTATTCTTCCTTGACCGCTTTATTGTACAGGGCTGAGTGTTTGAAGTCTTGTATTTACTTTATTACGTGTGTTTATCTAAGATGTCCTCCGCAGAGAGGTATCAGCCTCTTTGGAAAATAGCGTCTCAGATCTGACATAGGAGGGAAAATTCCATCCACCTCTGAGCTGCAGAGAGGAGACGAAGGAGAAAAGTGAAATATAAGTTTGAAGAAGTGGTGCTGCTGTTTGTCGCATGTAGGCTCACACTCAACAATATTTTATTTCCCTGATGACAAGTTCAACTTTCTCTTGGTATTGCGTCTTTTCTATCACAATGTACGTTAATAGAAACTAAATCTGAGATGTGAGAACAGCTGTCAACACTGTAGCTATAACCATATTCAACACGTCTGAGGTTGGATTTGTTTCAGCAGATTTTTTTGTGTGCATGTGTAG
>NW_026552797.1:0-2047 GCF_027596085.1 Anoplopoma fimbria | reverse complement strand
GTATGGCCGTAAGCGAAAGTTCTGCCTACCAAAGGGCCTTTTAAAGATACCATAGCACCAGTTTGTGCAATAAAAAGGCAAATATTTACTGCTGAAATGTAGTAAACATTAGCAGAAAATTGAAAAAAACACTGCTGAACAAATGTTTTTTCGCTCCTTCCAGCACTTGCCACTCACAGTAACGCAATGCGAGTGCATTTTTCTAAGGAAATGATCAGTGAGCTTAGGAGTGATGAAAGCCATCAGCTAAATGGACTTTTGCCATTCTATACCGGCAAGTCATGATCTCCCTATTTCCATCTGAGAAGTAGCGGAGGAAATAGAAAACAGGAGACAGTCATTACTAAGTTAAGAATAGGGCACAGTAATCTAAACAGTACCCTCTACATTATAGGGAAGCATCCAACCGTTTTTTTGTGATCATTGTGAAATACCAGAAACTGTAGAGCATGTGCTGGTTAGATGCAGGAGATATGAATCAAAGAGAAAGGACATGTTGGAAGAAAATAAATGATCAGGAAGGACAGGAGCAGGAGTAAAGAACATACTGGAGTGTGGTGGAAGTGGGTAAAGCAGAATATGTCAACTCCAGAAGATGGCAGTAGTGCACCGTTAAGGATGCAAGCTGCTGTTAAAACCCAAAGAAGAAGAACACCCTGAACACTGTGCATGGGTGTTGAACAGCTGAGCAGTTTAAATAGTTTGGAACACCTGGCGCTACTTTTTCCCCTCTCCTTTTGATTTTTTTCTATGAGATATAATGACTTTTTGGTGTGCGCGCCCGATCTTGTCAGATCTAGGAAGATAAGTCGGTTCGGGCCTGGTCAGTACTTAGATGGAGACCGCCTGGGAATACCAGGTGCTGTAAGCACTTTTTCCTTACTTGTCCTCACAAACAGCAGATCGACCAACTGCTTCTCCGGTGGAGACTATGAAAATCAGAGCAGCTCATCTCTCGCCTTGAATTTGATAATTTTTTGTTCTTTGAAAAAAACTTTGCCCTGACTTCCAGCATTTGCCACTCACAGGGGTGATTCTGTCTTTAACTTGCATAAATTATACTATATACTCGTGGAGTGACCATGTCTGTTTGGCACTAGGTATAGGGGTATGAAAACCAAGAGGTGTGGGGGAGTATGGTGCTTTAATATAAGCCTGTTAAATGATGCGCTTTTTAAAATTAAAATTAAAAAGATTCTTGGCTAATGTTCTACCTGATTTTGATTTTGTTGAACATAGATATAGCTTTTGGCAAAGTGCAAAAGAGAAAATTAAGAAGATATGTATTAATTTCATTAAAAATAAAAGCTGGGAGGAATAAAGGGAGAGAAAGAACTCTACAGCCTTCTACAGAATGAAGTACAAAAATGTGAAGAAAACCCTAATTATAATAGTGAAATGTTTGAATGATAAAGCTAAATTAAACTAAACGGAAACGATGTATTGGTGCGATTATAATAAGGCAAATTATCAGAGTCAGAAGAGAACTTTCTTTCCTATTTCTTTTAGCCACAAACTCCTATAGTGAACAGTGGAAAAATATTAAAACAGGGCAAAACTAGCTCAAAGCTAGCAACGTCGCTAAAGCTACAGTTTAATCACACATCTGAATTAGCTCATAAGCTACAAACAACTCGCATCTAAACGTGACAAACACCTCCCCTGAGGTTCCTCCCCTGTGCTCTGCGACGGCAAAGACCGAAACACCGACCGTCTCACCTGACATCAAAAGCATCCAAGACACTCCCACCTCGCTGCAACCCCGTTAACCCAACCTCGCTAAGTATTGACTCTGACTCTGAGGTGGACATCTCAAATAAATCAAATAAGGAAAAGGCAAACAAATAAGTGGCAACTACAGAAAAAAATCCAAAAGAATCAAGAAGAGGAACAATAACTAATGGCAAAAGATAAACACTTTTTCTCTTTTCTTCTGCATGGCCAGCATTCTTTCATCTGTGGGCTCCGAGCCACGATAAAATAGACAGTTTTTTTCATCAGTACAAACAGACATAATATGTATCCACGAAACAAAGTGGGACAGATC
>NW_026552796.1:0-4868 GCF_027596085.1 Anoplopoma fimbria | reverse complement strand
GAGACAATAACATTATTAATTAGCAGTTTATTGTTGCACACAACATATCTTATATCTACTATTTGTTTTCGTGAGACGTACAACTGAAAAACGTGTCTGACATTGGACACCTCCTGTTTATTTCGGTGTTAGGCTTCCCTGTAGAAGTGATTCCTTTGATATTCTGGAGCTGCTTACAGAAAAGGACCGTAGTTAGCGTAAGTTGCTAAGTTTCTCAGGAATAAGAAGCAGCCACTGGAGACTGTGTTGACATGTTTCTTCTTTGCTTTGTATTTTGAGAGAGATTACCATGAAGGTTTACATTGGATGTCAAAGTTCTGGGATCATATCTTCAGGGGGCTCAGCTAGTGAGAATCTGACATGCATACAGTGTCCTGCAAAAGGGTTCAACAAATGAGAAGTAGGGCCATTTTATCATAGTCTTCTATACAATCCCCCTGCTGGCCATTAGAAAGAATGCAAGTGTAAGACATTTCAGCATTGGCTTCACTTTTGAGACCCGGAGATTGCTGTCTAGGTTCAGCGCTTTTTTCTCTATGCGGCTACCTACGCCTCCTTCCTCATTGGGGACAATTGGAAAAGGACGCTGGCGCTCAGGAAAAATGCTATATAAACACTCAGCTTCACTTGTGTTTTAATCTGGGCCATTATGAAACGCACTTCCTGCGTTTTTTTCCTTTGATTTTACTGGGGGACAACCAACTTTAAAGGTAAATGCCACCAGCTACTTTTACCAGAGTGTGCAACATCATGACTTTATAAAGAATACTTGATATTTAACCTGTTTAATAAATCCCTTTAAACCTGTCATCGCTTGTCACCTGTCTCACAGAAAAAATTCAAAAATTTAGAGGGCTAAAAATGATTTCAGAAAATAATAATAATTACATTGGTGGGAGCATCTTGTTTGAGGTACAGGTGAGATGATGTATAATCCTACTGCTACTACTATCTTTGCTATAATATTATCCTCTGTTGTGAGGATTTACAGAAGAAACACCTAGGCCATGTTTCAGTGTAATCTACCGTGGCATCAAAGTCAAGAGTATAGCACACCCATCCACCACCATGAACTTGTTTTGTCAAAACAGCATCACATTACTTCCTCCTTTAGCACATGCACATAGCTACTTAAACCTTGTTTTTCTTCTTCTTCTTTCTTATTTCTATATCGTGGGTAACCTGGGCTTTGACCAATCTGGTATGGAAATCTGGTTTTATGATCCACTTATTTAATTTAGCATAGGTTTTACGCTGGATGTCCGTCCTGCTTCAAGCACTTTTAACAACCAATGTAGTTTTTTTTCATGAAGACGACAGTCTCAAGGGAAACATTGGGTCTGTAGCCGACTCTCGACTACCGTAGGTTCTCCCCAACACAGATACGGCTTCAGCAGGTAAGTTTAACAAAGGTATATTTATTTATTTCAAAATACAACACAAAAATGCGGACCGTCGGCGCCGCCCGCTTCGCTGCCCGGCTTCTCGGGCGCACTCGTCCACCGGCTCCCCGGAACGCTCACCTCTCTGATGGCTTTTTACGCTTCCCCGGCTCAGTCCCGTTCCGCGCGTGACTGTTCTCCTTCCTAGAGCTCCAGTCTGCTCCTGCTTAAGTAGGTTTGGCATAATTATCACCACATTACAGCTGTGTTGATTGAACTCACCACGGCACTGTTCCCATGAACCACTCCCACACCTCTCTCCCCTGCAGCTGAGACCACGCCCACTGCCACAGGGTCCAATATCATCTTAGAAACAAAGGAATGTCTCTGCTACAGTAGATCTCATTAAAATCATTGGTCAGTGTTTGTGTCTGCTGTGTGTGGCACAGCTGTGAACTCTGTGTAGGGGAGGAGCTCTGTGTGTGGCTGGCCTAATGTCTATTTCCATCCATTTAAGAACCTGAAACAAACAAGTGCTTAATCAATATACTAATGATTTAAATGTAGTAATGTCAGGTAGCTAACAGCATAGCAGGTAAAGTAAGAGTTAGCTTTGAGCTCAAGAAGCTATAGTAATATTAGCTAGTTAACAGCATAACCAGCAAAGTGAACGTTAGTAAAGTTGATCTCCAAATATAATGAGAAGATGTAACGTTGGTTACCTAACTGTGTTTATTTGGGGTTTTATAGAGCTGACTGTAGAACTTCAAACTAGAAGGAATGGGACTGTTTTCAAAAGGGGAGTGGGGACCTGGAAATGCAAGTGTCTCACTTAACATTTATTTTAAAGTATTTACCAGCAGGTTCAATTTGATCTACAAAGGGCAATAAAATCTGCCTTTGCATTTAATTCCCCACAACTAAAAAATAAAAGTAGAAAACACAAGCTCTCTCATACAATAGAATAATGCTGAAGTTTATATCTTTCCTTGATCATTTATACACTCTACTTTGTAAGACTAACAATATAAGGGACATTTGTATTCCACAACTGAAGAGGTACTGCATGTTTAGAAGAAAAATAAATAATTACACACACATTTTACACATGTTTATGTGTGCATAAACTACATTACAGTTTAAAGGAGAAAGAAGAGAAGGAGAAAGTGTCCGGTTCCTTCTGGATTGCAGTTCTACAGTCATTTCATTAGCACAAAGTATTACAGTTAGGTAACCAACATTACAGCTCCATAATGTGATTGGTGATTTACTTTACTAACTTTAACTTTGCTGACTGTGCTGTTAGCCAGCTAACGTTACTACAGCTACTTGAGCTTCAACTAGCTATTTTTAACCACCTGATGTAATGAACAGACCAAACAGTTCATAATCATGAAGACAATACAATACTGAACACTTGTGAGTTTCCGTTGCGAAGCATTACTTTTACCTTGGAGCCCGTTCAGGAACAGACGATCACGTATTGTCCCTCTTAAATGATTAGTGGGCTATGAGCAGTGTGATTAATAAAAATGTGCTATCATCATAGCAGAAACATTAGCCTACAATCAACAGTACGATGTAGATGGATAGACTCACTGAACGTCTAGTATATAGAGGCGTATTTCCAGCACTTCACACAAAAAACTGTATTATGCCGATAAATAACAGTTATCTGCTTCTATGGTTAACTGACAGCATTAACTGTTAATTTACATGTGAATAATGAATGTTAAACCTTATGTTACAGTTATTATGAAATACTGTAAGATACTGTTGTAAATCCACTGTAAATTTACAGGAATTCATTACAGTTATGTCTTTTTAAAACATCTTACCATAGAATAAAGGGCATTGTTATGATGATCACCCAAGATTTATTTTAAAATGTGTTGGGGAAAAAGGCTTGCACAATGCAATAAAAATACACATGAAAGCAAGTGCACAGGGTGCAACACCGAGCTGTCGAAAACACTGCAGCAAAAAACAGTCACCAGTCTGCTTATAATATCTGAAGATTCATAACCTGCTTAGATGTCACAAAGTAGTGTCTGTCAGTACTGCCACCTTCAATTTCCTCTGAGATGTATATAAGCTTTGTAGATCCGACTCGACACTGAGCAGATAATTTACACATGCATACCTCTTTGTGATTTGAAGCACTGATCTAAAAAAACATGACATTGACAAAATTGTGAATAAAATTAAGGCCCAGATGTGTTAAATGTCTATAATAGGCCATCGGATGTGTCAGAGTTGGATCAGGTGGTTTGCCATGGAATTTGGCTTAAGACATTTTGTGTTCCCCTTAAGAGAATAGTGATAATGTATGTTCCATCATCAGGTCAAAATTGTCTGATTGTCTGGTTTATAAACAAATACCTGAAAACATAACCATCATTCGTTGCTAGATTTTTACTTAATCAGTATGTTATTTGTCAGATTAATACTTTTATTTTTGTCCATAGAATATGACAAAATAGTGGAAAATGCCCACAAGAGCTTTCCAGAATGCAATATGATGTATTCCATCCTTTCATACATACATCCATCTTCCTCACGCTTATCCGGGGCCGGGTCAACGGGAGTAGCAAGCTAAGGAGGGCCCTCCAGACGTCCTTCTCTCACAGCCAACACATTCCAGCTCCTCTGGGAAACCCGAGACGTTCCCGAGCCAGACTAGATATGTAATCCCTCGAACGTCTTCTGGGTCTACCGAGGGCCCTCATACCGGTTGGACATGCCTGGAAAACCTCTAAAGGGAGGCCAGAGGAGGCATCCTGATCAGATGCCAAGCCACCTCAGCGCTGGCCCCTTTCGGACGCGAAGAGGCAGTGGCTCTACTCCGAGCTCCCTCCGGATGTCTGAGCTCATCACCCTATCTCTCTAAGGCTGAGCCCAGCCACCCCCACGAAGGAAGCTAATTTCGGCCGCTTTGTATCTTCGATCTCATTCTTTCGGTCACTACCCAAAGCTCATGACCATAGGTGAGGGTTGAATGTAGATGGACTGGTAAATCGAGAGCTTGCCTTACGGTCAGCTACTTCTTCACCACAACGGTCCAGTACAACGCCTGCATCACTGCTGAACTGCCCTAACCGCCTGTCCATCTCCCATTCCAGTTTACCCTCTACCTGAATAAGATCCTGAGATACTTGAACTCCCTTGCTTGGGCAGTGACTCACTCCCAGCCAAAGAGGGAGGGTGCAATCCACCGTTTTCCGGAAGAGAACCATGGCCTCAGACTTGAAGGTACTGACTCCTCATCCTGGCCTTCACACTCGGCTCCGAACTGCCCCAGTGCGTGCTGAAGGTCACGTTCTGAAGGAGCCAACAGAACCACATCATCTGCAAAAAGCAGGGATGCGATTCTGAGGTCCCCAAACTGGAAACTGCGCCTTGAAATCCTGTCCATGAAAATCACAAACAGGATTGGTGACAAGGGGCAGCCCTGGCAGAAGCCGACACGCACTGGGAACAAGCTCA
>NW_026552795.1:0-6642 GCF_027596085.1 Anoplopoma fimbria | reverse complement strand
ACATCTGACAATCTTCCTTGGTTTTGTGTCTCCACAGGTCTGATTCTTGGAGCAGCAGAACAAGATGCTGGAGACCAAATGGAGCCTCCTGCAGGACCAGACCTCCACCCGCTCCAACATTGAGGGCATGTTCGAGGCCTACATTGCCAACCTGCGCAGACAGCTTACGACGGGCTTGGCAACGAGAAGGGCAAGCTGGAGGGAGAGCTGAGAAAAGTGAGTGCTTGCATGACATGGTCACTAGTTATAATATATACCTTGATATAGTGAGCAGATATTCAAAATGGAACAGATGTACTAAAACCTTGCCTTTTTTCCTTACAGGTATGAAGATGAAATCAACAAACGTGCAGCTGCAGAGAACGAGTTTGTGCTCCTGAAAAAGGTGCGAAAACATCAAGATGGTCATTGAATGCTTTTCTGTAATCCTGTGGTTTAAGACAATGTGGCCAATTGTAACACTTCCTGTTCCTGTTTTTTTCCCAGGATGTTGATGCTGCCTACATGGTCAAGGTGCCACTAGAGGTCAAAGCTGATGGTCTTCAGGATAAGATCAACTTCCTCAGGGCCGTCTATGAGGCTGTATGTATCTATAATGTCTAATACTTCATAATTACATAATCACCATTTGAGTTAAAGCTGATGATCATCCACTCCTTTTGAAAAATCTGATATAAAGGACAAAGAGTTAACTTTTGTGCAACAACCATTGGTTCTGTAGGAGCTTCGTGAACTGCAGGGCCAGATCAAGGACACCTCTGTCATTGTGGAGATGGACAACAGCCGTAACCTGGACATGGACTCTATTGTGGCTGAAGTGCGTGCTCAGTATGAGGACATTGCCAACCGCAGCAAGGCTGAAGCAGAGACCTGGTACAAACAGAAGGTGAGTTAAATGAAAAATTCAGGTTCAGCCCTTTTTCTAACGCCCTTTTATTACACTTTCAAAACCTCTTCCAACCGTGAGGATCATGCTCTTGATGCAACTTATTTTTCATAATAGTATGATGAGATGGAGAGCTCTGCTGGACAGTACGGTGAGGACCTGCGCTCAACCAAGACTGAGATTTCTGAGCTGAATCGCATGATCGCCCGTCTTCAGAATGAGATTGAGGCTGTCAAGGGACAGGTATATGTCAAGACCTTCACATGGATGATGCCTTATTATTTACACACTTCATTGTTTAAGTGGATTTGCAGTTATTAATCCATTAATATCATTTTCCACAGAGGGTCAGCCTTGAGTCTCAGATCACAGAGGTGGAGGATCGTGGTGAGCTGGCAGTGAAAGATGCCAAGCTCCGCATCAGGGACCTGGAGGATGCTCTGCAGAGAGCCAAGCAGGACATGGCTCGCCAGGTGCGCGAGTACCAGGACCTGATGAACGTCAAGCTGGCCCTGGACATCGAAATTGCCACCTACAGGAAACTGCTGGAAGGAGAGGAGAGCAGGTGGGATAAACTTGAATATTTAATGTATTTTAATGGCTGCAGCATTGCAATATTAACTTCATCTCTGAATTAAGTGCTAACTCGTCACTATTCCACCATTAGACTGGCCAGCGGAGGTTCAAACGCAACCATCCATGTGCAGCAGACATCTGGAGGTGGTGGTAAGTTTAAGATTTTATACATCCCCACCATTAAAAGTGATACCTGAGCGAAAATTCTTCACAGACAGATGGATGGATAAGCAATAACACTTACATTTTTTTTTTTCAGGATACTCCAGCTCCAGCTCTGGCAGTGGATTTGGCTATGGTGGTGGCAGCAGCTATGGTGGTGGCAGCTTGTCTGGTGGTTATGGTGGTTCTGTTACCAAGTCCGCAGTCTCATCAACCAGTTCCAGGAGATATTAAAAAGGAGAGCTGTCCCTCTTCCCCTTCAGAAACCCTTGAGTTTGATCTAAATACTGTACCCACTCATGGTGCTATGCAATATAGTTAAGCATGATCAACAATACAGCTCAATAAATTGTGTTACACTGCTACCAGTTGTGTTTCAAGGATCACTGGTGGTTTTTCTTACTCTTTTCTGTTTAACATCATTCAACAAGAGTATCTGAAGGTAAACACAACCTTAGACAAACATCTTTCTTCACTGACATGTAACAAATAAGAAAAAAGATAAAAACATTAAAAGGTTTTGATGGAACATAGCAAGAGACATTTGAAGATCTCTATTGTTTTTTACTGTAGTGCTCTAATAAACTCCTCTGAAATAGTGGTGACATGTTCAGGATGAATAATGTTCCAGATTTTGGTTGAAGTCGTCATTCCTACATTTAATTTCTGTTATAGGTAAGGGGAGCAAGTCACTGACCAGATCCAATCACCTGAGAAATACCAAAAAAATTAATTTGTTTGACTTTACATGTTTACAGTTTCAATTTGAACTGATTGGCTACTAGCTTGTTAGTCTTACTGTTCTGTCAAATGGTTCCATGTTTAGTTTTGCATTTCCCTTCCTTTAAGATAAGCTATGTCGAAAACAGACTGATTTTGTAAAAGCCTTCCTACTAACATGACTGATGAATGTTATAGCAAATTACATCAAATAAATCAAAAATAAAATAAATCTGAGAATTTAAATGTTTGCCTCTCACTCACATTATTGTTGTGATAAATGAAAGAGATAGTTTAGGATTTTTTTCTTACAATAAAAAGTGGTAGTGTAATTTCAATCAGGAGAGACTTCAATAAAATGTAACAATAGTGTATTACACATAAGAAATGAATAATGCAAAGTCGTTGGTGATTGTATGCCACAGCGAAGCCGTCTAACAGAGGGACAGTGATGCTGAGGTCAGACAGGCACAATCCCCCATAAGAGAGAATTATTTTATAGAAATATATAAAATAAGTAACTTACATACTACTGCAGAGAATTCCTAAGCAGAAACAGAAAATAAGTCATGAGAGAAAGGTTATGGGTAAAACTTGTTAGGATGAGCTTGCATGAATTGAAGTTAAGAGGAGTCAAGTAAACCATAGCAAAGGATAGGGTAGGGTCAAGAGAGACCACAGACAAGGATGGGGGGAGGTCCCGATAGACTGCATTGCTGGTCTAGATAGACTGTAGTAAAGTGTGGTGGGGCCTCGATAGATCACGGAATTCATAGCGGGACTCGACAGATCACAGGAAAGGATAGGTGGGGGTCATGTCAGACCGCAGCACAGAATAGTGGGGGGTCATGTTAGACCGCAGAACAGGATAGTTGTGGTCACGCTGCACCACAGAACAGATAGTTGGTCAGCTCTAAGAACACAAAACATAATAACGGGGTAGAGTTAGACCAGAGAGAGATCTGAGGAGTCCCCGGAGACTGGATAAAGTTGAGGACAGTCATTTAAAAAAAAAAAAAAAAAATTGTCTTTTGTTTTTGTTTTTACCCAAGAATGAGAATTCTCACTCTAGACCAGGTAACTTCCGACCAGGAAATGAGAAATTGTGTCCATGGGACCAGGTCAGATTCGGACAGGAAAACTAGAAATTGGGTCCTCTGGACCAGGTTATATTCCAACCGGGAAATGAGAAACGGTCACATTAGACCTGGGAAATGGAAAACTGTCACGTTAGACCAGGAAAATGAGAAAAGGTCACTTTAGACCAGGTCATGTAAGACCAGGAAATGAGAAAACGGTCAAGTTAGACCGGGAGATTGAGAAACTGTCTGTAAGACCGGGAGATTGAGAAACAGTCTGTTACACCAGCAAATTGAGAACATGGTCACATTAGACCGGGAGATTGAGAAACAGTCTGTTAGAACTGCAAATACAGAACAAAGACACGTTAGACAAGAGAATAGTGTGACTCAATAAACAGACAGGAGTGATTTGAATCATACAGTGAATGAGAGAATATCCGCCTCAACAATAGAATGCAAGAAGTAGCTTTAGTGATAATTTAAGGAACATTATGCCTGACTAAGATAATAATGTGCAATGCTATGGGACAAATTAAATGACATGGCAATATTGCAAGACCCTACCTGAAAGTGACACCACCACCAGTTATATGAATGACTTACCAGACCTTATTTAAAGGCTCTACTGATGTTTAATGGAGGTGAAGGCAGAGGATGACCAACGTCCCATTTATCTCAGGGATGTAGATGAGATGCCTTGGTTTGTGGGCAGGAAACAGCCGCTATTCTAAAAAAATGCCCTGACTAATGCTGAGGTGATAAGTTGCTTTTCGTGAGGATCAACTCTAATTGATAGTTAAACCATGATTTAGACACAGGAAGATTACCTGGGGTAAGAAATAGGGAGAAGTGGAGCAAGTAGGGGCCTTAAACATAGGTAGTTAATCATGAAGTTAAAAGGAGCAAAAGAGAGTCTGTACGATCCACAAACAGTACACCCACCTCTGCATTTCTCAAGTGTTTAAGACGTAAAATATAATGCTTAGGATGAAAGGCCAGATCGGAAAATGTGATATCTCTCAATTGGTTGAAGGATTAAGAAGATGTTGTAAATTCACCACATCTGAGCGAGCATAGAAGACAAACAGAAAACAGAATCACCTACTCTGAGTTCTGTCAGCAACACGTGCAATTCAAGAGAGTCATAGGCTGTCTGCTTTTGATAACTGGGGAGAAGCTTAAGCAAACTTTTCAGCAGTCATTTAATGGCCGAATTAGCAAACAAACTAGATGAAGAATGGTCAGAGAAGTTGATAAACTGGTTTATTCTGTTTCATCTTTGGTGACTCCCTGTTTCCTGATTATCGAGACTTTCAAGATTTCTCTCAAACAGAGACTCAAGAAAGGAACAAGAAAGACGGGCAGTCAATTGCATATTGGATGCTTGTTCCCCCTAAAAGTTATTCCACCAACATAGTGTAGCCGGACATAATCCTGCAGTCTGTGATTTAAAGGATAATCTGAAAGAAATAGTGGGAAAGAAAGGAAATTATCTCTGCAAAAGTACCAATAATGTCACAATTGCAAAAACACATACAAATGTGAGGTGTGTAATACATGGTTTAAGACAGATTTTAAAAAAAGTCCCAAGTTCCCTTTCTTTCTCTTTTCATTCGGTGCATCCAGAACTAATACTGCGGACATTTGAACAAAACAAAGGAGAACTAGACTTTGAATGCTTCATATGGATGTTGCCCCATTATGGCTTCATGCTCAAGGACCTCTTGTGGTTGCTTTCTCGAAACACCATTTATTGCCTGTTTTATACTGCCATTGACTGCCTGCTACTCTTAATCACTACTCTTGTATGAACTGTCATATACGCAAACTCAACTTTTTATAAAGTTTGTTTACTTTCAGCACGTTGGTGTCTAGAAAGAGTTTAACCAATTGTAGGTTTTATTCATTGAATGACAACATTCAGCAGTACTGATTGCACACCCATTTGGAGGAGATCCGCAGTCCACTTAGTACACCTTTCTAGTTCGGTTTTTGAAAGGTACTAACGCTGGCTCAAGTTGTAATATTTTCTTATTTTTGATAGATATTTACCTTTAATCCCTTTACTTATAAAACCCCTTCCTACTAGCCTCCAATATAAATTTCACTGCCCTGTGACCAATAAGCAGGCTACTAGGGTTTTACTCATTGAAAGTTTATTTTTCCTTACGTAATCACACTTTCTCTCACTTTCACTAATTTATCACTCGCTCTCTTCCTCTTCAGCCTGTCCAGGTGCAGGGTATGTCACTTCTTATCTTTTGACAACCCCTCCCCACCTGTTTTACAGGTCACTCCTGTCATTCAGTGCTAGAGGCGTGCAGCCTGGGGTGAAAGAGAAGCTGGACAGCAACATGAGAGTCCAGGTTGAAATGACCAAAGAGGATCCTCCCCTTACTTCATACAGACATAAAAGTCGCCAGCTTCTACAGTCAGACACTCAGAGGGACTTGACTTTCCTTTTGAAGACTGCTCATCTTCTGTTTCCTCTTCTCAGAGAGTTGACAACCTTTACCACTGCAAACATGATGAGAAAGTCATATTCAGTCTCTGGCTCTAGCAGCAGCACCAGGAGTTCCTTTGCACCAAATAGCAGCTACTCTGTAAACAGATCCAGTTATGGTGCTGGAGCTGGAGCTGGAGCTGGAGCTGGTGGTTTTGGTTCTGGTATGTCTTCAATGGGTGGTAGTTATGGATTTAGTTCTAGCTAAGCAGGCGGATACATTGCTCTTGCGATTACTGCTGTCCAAGTCAACCAGAGCCTGCTGGCCCCTCTGAATCTGGATATTGACCCATCCATCCAGGTTGTCCGCACCCAGGAGAAGGAGCAGATCAAGACTCTCAACAACCGCTTTGTCTCCTTCATCGACAAGGTTGGTTCCTTAGGGTTCTGTATGACTGTCTTATGTACCATTTACTGTAGGCCTCATTATCTTGTGCAGACGACCTGCATGCCTTCCCTAGCCTACACTTTCTTCTAGCAGCTGTCAAATGTGATTGTTAGTATATAGCACTGTTTACTTAAAGACAATCTGCCCATTTAATGCAAAGCAGACAAAGCAAGACCGCTGTGAATCATATTTGTGTGATGTTGAATCCATCAAAGAGTTACAGCCTCAGGAGCACTCCGGCCTTTTGAAGTCTGAAAACACAATGAAACAACCTTTTTGCTGAGCCCAGAAACTTCAGGAAGGGTCAATCAAGTCAAGCAGCAGT
>NW_026552794.1:0-2500 GCF_027596085.1 Anoplopoma fimbria | reverse complement strand
CTGTAAGAGCTCGCATCCAGTTTAAGACTCTGGTGCTAGCCTACAGGGCAGTGAAAGGAACAGCTCCTTCCTATCTCCAGGCCTTGGTCAAGCCCTACACCCCTGCCCGACCACTTCGCTCTGCTGCCTCGGGCGATTGGTTGCCCCGTCGCTCAGAGGTCCCTGCGGCTGATCCACCCGGTCACAGCTTTTTTCTGTCCTGGCCCCTCAGTGGTGGAATGAACTCCCCACTGACGTCAGGACAGCAGAGTCGCTGCCCATCTTTAGGCGCAGGCTGAAAACTCACCTCTTCAAGAAGTACTACCCGGAGCCTTCCTCGTAGCACTTATTGCATTCATACTAGTTGTTGCACTTACTGTATTCGTATCAGTTCGCTGCACTTATTGAATTTGTATTTGTTTACTGCACTTATCCTATTCGTAGTAGTTTGTAGCACTTACTATATTCGGATTAGTCTGTTGCAATTATTGTTTTCGTAGTAACTTGCCTCTGCACTATACTTTTGCTCTGGCTTATGCTTTGAGATGCTTGTTTAAGAAAGGAGATGCACTTATGACTTCTGGTGACTAGTTCTCTTGAATACCTATGTTGAATACACTTCCTGTAAGTCGCTTTGGATAAAAGCGTCTGCTAAATGACTGTAATGTAATGTAATGTAATATATACATACATATACATACATATATATATATATATACATATATACATATATACACATACATATACACACATACACATATACACACATACATATATACACATACATATACATACGTACATACATATATATATACATATATACACACAAATATATATATACATATATACACACACATATATATATATATACATACATACACACACATATATATATATATATATATATATACATATATATACAGTGGGGCAAAAAAGTATTTAGTCAGCCACCAATTGTGCAAGTTCTCTCACTTAAAAAGATGAGAGGCCTGTAATTTTCATCATAGGTATACCTAAACTATAAGAGACAAAATGAGAAAAATAATTCCTGAAAATCACATTGTCTGATTTTTAAAGAATATATTTGCAAATTATGGTGGAAAATAAGTATTTGGTCAATAACAAAAGTTCATCTCAATACTTTGTTATATACCCTTTGTTGGCAATGACAGAGGTCAAACGTTTTCTGTAAGTCTTCACAAGCTTTTCACACACTGTTGCTGGTATTTTGGCCCATTCCTCCATGCAGATCTCCTCTAGAGCAGTGATGTTTTGGGGCTGTCGCTGGGCAACACGGACTTTCAACTCCCTCCACAGATTTTCTATGGGGTTGAGATCTGGAGACTGGCTAGGCCACTCCAGGACCTTGAAATGCTTCTTACGAAGCCACTCCTTCAAGTTGCCCGGGCGGTGTGTTGGGGATCATTGTCATGCTGAAAGACCCAGCCACGTTTCATCTTCAATGCCCTTGCTGATGGAAGGAGGTTTTCACTCAAAATCTCACGATACATGGCCCCATTCATTCTTTCCTTTACACGGATCAGTCGTCCTGGTCCCCTTGCAGAAAAACAGCCCCAAAGCATGATGTTTCCACCCCCATGCTTCACAGTAGGTATGGTGTTCTTTGGATGCAACTCGGCATTCTTTCTCCTCCAAACACGACGAGTTGAGTTTTTACCAAAAAGTTCTATTTTGGTTTCATCTGACCATATGACATTCTCCCAATCCTCTTCTGGATCATCCAAATGCTCTCTAGCAAACTTCAGACGGGCCTGGACATGTACTGGCTTAAGCAGGGGGACACGTCTGGCACTGCAGGATTTGAGTCCCTGGCGGCATAGTGTGTTACTGATGGTAGCCTTTGTTACTTTGGTCCCAGCTCTCTGCAGGTCATTCACTAGGTCCCCCGTGTGGTTCTGGGATTTTTGTTCACCGTTCTTGTGATCATTTTGGCCCCACGGGGTGAGATCTTGCGTGGAGCCCCAGATCGAGGGAGATTATCAGTGGTCTTGTATGTCTTCCATTTTCTAATAATTGCTCCCACAGTTGATTTCTTCACACCAAGCTGCTTACCTATTGCAGATTCAGTCTTCCCAGCCTGGTGCAGGTCTACAATTTTGTTTCTGGTGTCCTTTGACAGCTCTTTGGTCTTGGCCATAGTGGAGTTTGGAGTGTGACTGTTTGAGGTTGTGGACAGGTGTCTTTTATACTGATAACAAGTTCAAACAGGTGCCATTAATACAGGTAACGAGTGGAGGACAGAGGAGCCTCTTCAAGAAGAAGTTACAGGTCTGTGAGAGCCAGAAATCTTGCTTGTTTGTAGGTGACCAAATACTTATTTTACCGAGGAATTTACCAATTAATTCATTAAAAATCCTACAATGTGATTTCCTGGATTCTTTCCCCCATTCTGTCTCTCATAGTTGAAGTGTACCTATGATGAAAATTACAGGCGTCTCTCATCTTTTTAAGTGGGAGAACTTGCACAATTGGTGGCTGACTAAATACTTCTTTGCCCCAC
>NW_026552793.1:0-1512 GCF_027596085.1 Anoplopoma fimbria | reverse complement strand
TGTTGAGTGGAAAACAAGAGAGACTTCTACACCAGATTCAACTTAAAACAAATTGGTATTTATTTTAGGATAACAGAGTATATCGCCCAGCAGTTATCGTGCACGGGCCTAGCAGTACTGAGAAGTTCAGCAACTAAAAGCGCTTATACAGGTGCGCATCATGTTATATAGGTTTTTTTGTGAGTTGAATATGATAGGTCCAAAAATGAGAGCGGCTCTTGGTTTAGACTTTTAGATTTTCTGAGGGCCTTGGTCAATTAGTTGTAAAAAAGAGCCTTTGTTATCTGTGGTCAGTTGGTCGTAAAGGCACATTCCTTCTTTAAGTGTCTCTGTTCTATTCCATCGCACGGCCAGGCACTAGAATGCCCTGTCCGGAGTATTTGACCTTCTAACAGAACTTATAATCATTTACCGCAATGTGCACAGTGTGGTGTGATGTGAAAGCATAGACAAAATATACTGTGTTTGAGATTTGTATGTGTGCATTTATACATATGAATGTAATATTTTACATGACAAGAGGAAGGTATTCTTTTATCCATTGTGTCCAGAATAGGTTTGAAATGTATTGGACTTGTCTCCATCTGCGCTGGACATACAGATCTTCCCTTTGGAACAATCCAATGAATCAGTCTTTCCCACACCCCACCATGGTGCGAACCAGTAGGTGGGTTGAAGGTCCATTTTACTCCTCTTTGCAAAAAAGCATCTTTAATCACATTTAGATTCCAAGCTTTAAGTGCTTCTCTCAATTCCTTTTTCAGTAGCAACAAGGTTGATGCCGTTGTCTGATCTAATTTCTTTAACCTTTTGTTTGCTCTGCATGGCTGACCTGCTTAATCTTCTGCCCACTCTGAGCAGGCCGTTTTCCAATCTTGGGTCCAACTTAAAGATGGAGCTGTCTTTTTTTATTGTGAGTTCTTTCTTCAAACTTAGAATCTCATTTCAAAAGCCTTGCTGCTGGCAGAAACATACAATAGCCTTTTTCAGCACTGTATGTGTCATCCGGTGAGAGACTGGTGATTCTTATTGAGTCTCTAACTTGTCCATTTGTCCTTTTAGCAGTCCATTCCATTTAGCTTGAGCAGCTTCTTTAGTTTTAGAAGCCAGGCGACTGCCTTAATAAGTCATTGCCAGGATGAAAAGTAATGACTCAGGTAACTAGTGCTGTTGTGCTCTTTCTTTCCATTATTGTATTAACAATTATTATTTCCTTCTTAACCTTCAGGGTCACGTGGACAAATCAATGTTGATTCAGAGGTCGTTGTGGGCGGGCTGTGGCACATGAGGTAGAGTGCTTGACCCACAACCACAAGGCTGGGTGGTCGAACTCCCCACAGGCAACATGCCGAGGTGTCCTTGAGCGAGACACCTAACCCCAAATTGCTCCCTGGGCGCTTCATTGCAGCCCACTGCTCCTCCGGATGGGTCAAATGCAGAGAACCGACTTCCCATTGTGGGACCACGTGCCTAATTGTTATTATTAGTTGTTGGGAAACTCCTGCTCTGCTC
>NW_026552792.1:0-2227 GCF_027596085.1 Anoplopoma fimbria | reverse complement strand
GAAGGTATTCTTTTATCCATTGTGTCCAGAATAGGTTTGAAATGTATTGGACTTGTCTCCATCTGCGCTGGACATACAGATCTTCCCTTTGGAACAATCCAATGAATCAGTCTTTCCCACACCCCACACCATGGTGCAGACAGTAGGTGGGTTGAAGGTCCATTTTACTCCTCTTTTGCAAAAGCATCTTTAATCACATTTAGATTCCAAGCTTTAAGTGTTTCTCTCAATTCCTTTTCAGTAGCAACAAGGTTGATGCCGTTGTCTGATCTAATTTCTTTAACCTTTTGTTTGCTCTGGCATGGCTGACCTGCTTAATCTTCTGCCCACTCTGAGCAGGCCGTTTTCCAATCTTGGGTCCAACTTAAAGATGGAGCTGTCTTTTTTTATTGTGAGTTCCTTCTTCAAACTTAGAATCTCATTTCAAAAGCCTTGCTGCTGGCAGAAACATACAATAGCCTTTTCAGCACTGTATGTGTCATCCGGTGAGAGACTGGTGATTCTTATTGAGTCTCTTAACTTGTCCATTTGTCCTTTTAGCAGTCCATTCCATTTAGCTTGAGCAGCTTCTTTAGTTTTAGTAGTCAGGCGACTGCCTTAATAAGTCATTGCCAGGATGAAAAGTAATGACTCAGGTAACTAGTGCTGTTGTGCTCTTTCTTTCATTATTGTATTAACAATTATTCTTTCCTTCTTTACCTCAGGGTCACGTGGACAAATCAATGTTGATTCAGAGGTCAAGTTGTGGGTTATTGTGAGACATGAGGTAGAGTGCTTGGACCCCCAACCACAAGGTTGGTGGTTCGAACCCCTCTACAGGCAACATGTCGAGGTGTCCTTGAGCGAGACACCTAACCCCAAAATTGCTCCCGGGCACTTCATTGCAAGAGAATGCAGAGAACCAAATTTCCCATTGTGGGACTAATAAAGGCTTAATTATTATTATTATTAAGTTGGGAAACTCCTGCTCTGCTAGGGCGCCGCCCCATCAAAATTTCAGGAAAAAAGTATAGACACAGTAAACATAAATTACATAATAAAAAGTAATTACCACGTCTGTTCAGTGTTCACTCATACAATGGGTTTTACTTTTAAATTTTTATGCCTTTCCATTCAATATTGGGTTTATTCTGGGTTGTTTCATGCATTTCAATAGCGAGGGGCGCCGGCCAAATGAGTGTGTATGTGGCCTCTTAAACTTTTGGCTTCCATGTGACTTCATGCTGGTCTCTAATTGGTCACTTCAAGATTCTCCTCCGGGCGCAGCTCTCTGCGCCCCTGGCCAATCAGCGTGCTTGGGCTCATTTTTCATCCAGTCTGATTGATTCATGATACCTGTCAGTCAAAGTCACTCCCTGGCAACGGAGCCGTGCCTGTCACTCAAAGAGCGACAGACACGCCCACGCGCACACGGAGCAGACAGAAAAAACAACAAGAAGACAGGAGGAGACATGGCGACAGCAAACGAAAATTCGGTTGTTTCGTTACGCAGTAATCCTTTCTCGAGGCGTTCGGTGGAGGAAAAAAAGAATAAAGGAGCTTGGACCGGAGCAGCCTGATATACAAATCCAGCAGCAGGCAAGTGACAGGGGAAGGAGTTACACTAGAGGCTTCTCCCGTTTGTGTTACACCAAACACAGTTGGCTAGCTGGATGTGGAGTTAGCAATGCTCTCTATTGCTTTCCATGCTTGCTTTTTCAAAGTGTTGGCAGTGGCACTGAAGCTCTGTGGACAACAACTGGGGTCAGAGACCTGAAACATCTCTCTGAAAAATGCAAACGGCATGAAAGTAGCCGTAGCCACCTTGACAACAGCATGAAGCTACAGTTTTTTGGCCGAGTTAGCATTGCTGAACAATTAGATGAGGGCTACAGAGTTGGCATTAGAAGGCACAATGAAGAGGTGAGATTGCTGAAATTTTGAGTTGGCATTAGAAGGCACAATGAAGAGGTGACAAAAAAACACATACTGTCCAGGATAATAGACTGTGTGAAATTTTGTGAAAACCTTCCTCAGAAACACCATGACCCAGGAGAGGCTGAATGCACTGGCCATGCTCTCCATGGAAAAGAGACTTGTTTGTGAAATGACAGATTTCAATCAGAAAGTCATTGAAAAATTTGCTGGCCTGAAGGAGAGGAGAGCAAAATTTATGTTCAAGTAGTTTATTGTTGTGTTGTAATCCCCGCCCGCCAGTGCGCCCCCAGATTTTTTTAGCACCAGCCGC
>NW_026552791.1:0-2421 GCF_027596085.1 Anoplopoma fimbria | reverse complement strand
TGTGTCTGCCCCATGGCCACTTCAATTATTTAAAAGTCAACAGAAGAGGAGTTATACAAAATAACTTAATAAAAGTTAAGGCAACCAATGCAACAGTGCATCAAAACAGGACAATTAAAAGTGGACTCTTAAATATTAGATCTCTGTCATCTAAGGGTGTACTTGTAAATGATTTAATATCAGATAATCATATTGATTTATTTTGTCTTACTGAAACCTGGCTGTGTCATGAAGAGTACGTTAGCCTTAATGAATCAACTCCTCCAAGTTATATTAATACTCATATTCCTCGAGGCACAGGCCGAGGAGGTGGAGTAGCAGCTATATTTGACTCAAGCCTATTAATAAACCCTAAACCTAAATTAAATTACAACTCATTTGAAAGCCTTGTTCTTAGTCTTTCAAACCCGAGCGGGAAAGCATTAAAGTCAATTTTATTTGTTATAGTGTACCGTGCGCAAGCTAATAAAGGAAAGGAGGTTTGCTCCATGGTATAATCCTCAAACCCGCGATTTAAAGCAAATATCGCGAAAACTTTAAAGGATATGGCATTCCACCAATGTGGATGAAGCGTTAGTCTGGCAGACAGTCTTAAAATATATAAGAAGGCACTCCGTAATGCTAGAGCAGCCTATTATTCAGCATTAATAGAGAAAAATAAGAACAACCCCAGGGTTCTCTTCAGCACTGTAGCCAGGCTGACAGAGAGTCACAGCTCTGTTGAGCCGTGTATTCCTATAAACCTCAGTAGTAGTGACTTCATGAACTTCTTTAATGATAAGATTCTAACTATTAGAGAAAAAAATGTATAATCTATTTCTAAGTCTAAACCTTCCACCTGTCTCTTAGACCCGATTCCGACTAGGCTGCTTAAGGAAGCTTTACCTTTAATTAGCAATTCTTTATTAGAAATGATCAATCTGTCTTTACTAACGGGCCATGTACCACAGACCTTCAAACTAGCTGTAATTAAACCTCTTCTTAAGAAACCTACTCTTGATCCAGAGGTGTTGGCTAACTATAGACCTATATCTAACCTTCCGTTCCTCTCTAAGATCCTTGAGAAAGCAGTAGCAAATCAGTTGTGTGACTTTATGCATAACAATAGTTTATTTGAGGATTTTCAGTCAGGATTTAGAGTGAATCATAGCACAGAGACGGCACTGGTGAAAATTACCAATGACCTTCTAATAGCTTCAGACAAAGGACTTGTCTCTGTACTTGTATTGCTAGACCTTAGTGCTGCATTTGATACCATTGATCATCAAATCCTATTACAGAGATTGGAGCATCTAATAGGCATTAAAGGAACCGCACTTAGCTGGTTTAAGTCGTATTTATCAGACCGATCTCAGTTTGTATATGTAAACAATGAAAGCTCGATGAAAACCAGGGTCAGTCACGGATTTCCACAGGGGTCTGTTCTTGGACCAATTTTATTTACCTTATATATGCTTCCCTTAGGGAATATTATCAGAAAACACTCTCTTTCATTGTTATGCAGATGATACCCAGTTATATCTATCAATTAAGCCAGACGAAACTAATCAGTTCTCTAAACTTCAAGCACGTCTTACGGACATAAAAACCTGGATGACCTGTAACTTCTTAATGTTAAACTCCGAAAAAACAGAAGTTATCCTACTAGGCCCAGATCACCTTCGAAATCAATTATCTAACGATATCTTATCTTAAGGAACTTATAGTTCCATATTACCCAACTAGAAAGCTGCGCTCAATCAATGCAGGGTTACTTGTGGTTCCTAGAGTATATAAAAGTAGGATGGGAGCCAGAGCCTTCAGTTATCAGGCTCCTTTTCTGTGGAACCAGGTTCCAGTTTCAGTCCGGGGGGGCAGACACACTCACCACTTTTAAGAGCAGGCTTAAGACCTTCCTTTTTGATAGCGCTTATAGTTAGGGCTGGTTCAGGTTCACCTTGGTCCAGCCCCTAGATATGCTGCTATATGCCTAGACAGCCGGGGGACTACCTAGGATACGCTGAGCTCCTCTCTCCTCTTCTCTCACTCCTCTTTATGTATTAATCTCCTATTTATGCACATTACTGATTTTGCTTCTTCCCTGGAGTTCTTGTGCTTTCTCGCCTCGCAGGTTCCCAGGAATCAGGGTTATATTTGGACTGTCATCGTGCCACCTGCTGAGGCCCTGCTGACACCCATTACTACTACCCCTATCATTATTAGTCACATTACTATTATTATTGCCTGTACTATTACGCTTATTGACTTGCTTCTACCCTGGAGTCTTTGTGCTTTCTCGCTTCGCAGGCTTCTATAAATCGTGGCTGTACCTGGACCGTGGTCGTGCATCCTGCTACGGCCCTGCTGACACCATTATTATTACTAGTCACATTACTATTACTATTACCTGTACCATTAAGCATTTTAGCTTTACCCTGAAGC
>NW_026552790.1:0-3274 GCF_027596085.1 Anoplopoma fimbria | reverse complement strand
TAAAAAGTATAATTAAAAGCTGGAACAGCAATATCACAGAGTGGTACACCAGAGGCCCACATATAGCCACATATCTGTCATAGGCCATGAGCACTAGAAGAGAGAAATCAGCACAGGCTGAAGAGTGCAACACGAAACCCTGCAGAAGACATCCGGCATAAGAGATGACATGAGCGGTAGACAGAAGGTCCAGGAGGAATTTGGGGTAAAATCCTGCTGTCCCATAGAGTCCATTGATGCACAGGTTACAGATGAAGATATACATGGGCTCATGGAGCTTTTTGTCCACAATGACTGTCACAATAATGGTCAAATTCACCAGCCAAATCACACAGTAACACAATAAAGTCAGAGCAAATAGAATAACTCTGTAGTTTTTTGTCCCACTTAAGCCTGACAGAGTAAACATAGTTATTACTGAAACATTATCCATCATAGCATTTTACAGTTTTCTCATTTTCATACTGAACAGAGAGAAATTCATGGGAGGAAAAAAGGTCCAATCTCTTCTGGGCCCACCCATCTCCTCACATGATGTGTAACCAGTGGTTTATATTCTCTCTCGGCAGTAACCCTCTATGACTTTGTTAACATGGGACTTCAATCTCCCAATCAGGGATGTCGAAGGTGTTGTCCGCGGTTCGAAAATAAGAAATTACGTCATTTTTCTTTTTTAAAGCCTATAAAATTCTTATAGTGGCCGTATTATGGTTTTCCCACTTTTTCCCTCTTCTTTACTGTGTTATATATATTTTTGTACATGTAAAAGGTCCGTAGAGTGTAAAACCTGAAATCCACGCCTAAAAGGAGTTACCCTCCCCTCATAATCACTGCTCCTGAGCTGCCTGAAATGGCTCAGTTGAATTCTCTCCTTCACTTCCGTAACTTTATGAAGTCATTATGTTACGGAAGTGAGCTAAAATTCTCCAGCTAATTTGGCCCTCAAACAACAAAAGAGAGGGATGGAGTAGAAGTTCACATCTATCATGGTATAGTGGTTATGAAAACAGTCTCTCACCCAGGAGGCCTGGGTTTCAATCCTGCTGGGACCTGTCATTTATTTGTCATGCTACAGAGGGACAGTTTTTTGAAATGTGAAACGTTGACAACAGAGCGGGCTAGCTGACCAATCAGGGAAGACTTTGCTTTCTGGAGGGAGGGGCAAGCGCTACAACGGAGCGTTTCAGAGAGAGGGTGAGAAGAGGTGCTGCAGGACAGCCAGGATGAGAAAAAAAAAGCGGATTATGAGCTTTAACACTTGTAAACATGTTGTAACTGTAACATGAGATAAAAATATACACCCGGAAAATAGCATAATAGGGCCTGTTTGAGCGTTTTTTTGGTGAGTTTTCTTGATTGAATTAAATAAATGAATGGTCAGATGATACAAATATCCTGCAGACCGACATTTATGCTCTGTCCCTATCAAATACTATAATATTTGCAGAATCCGAACTAGAAACCTCCTAGTCTCCAGGTGAAGGAGTAGTATTTGAGAAGATATCAACTGAATATCAGTTAAGTACATATAGTCACAGTGCATGTGATAGCAAATTCATGACAACTGCATTGCATTTTATTTTTAACACAGCACATTAGCTAATTTGTTCAGTTTGTAAACAAATAAAAATAAATATCTCACCAAACACATTTATAAAATAATCCTATATGATTAGGCCATGTCTTGTATTGTTTTCAAAATTAAGCTAATCTCCTCATTCTTACTCGACCTGAGGTCCTAAAATGCTGATATATGTTGTGTGCATGCAAAGTGAGGTTTACTGGGGTTTTGGAAAGTACCAGGTAAAGCAGATTACCACAATTTTTTATTCAATTGTATTTATTTAGGAGGTCTAATTATGTATTATTATTTTTGTTTATTAAAGCATAACAAATGTATTTCCATCATACTTTTTTTATTTTCCCATCTGTAACCAAAACTGTTTACATCAGCTAAAGATTTGTAACATTTTATGTGACAAAAATATGAAATTGCATGTTCAGTTTACCATTTAATCAGGTCCACAGGGAAGTTACATACAGTAATTTATGTTTACACAACACATGCTGCAGTTTATTTCATTAAATATGTTGAGAACAACACGTGGCCATTATATTGTATCTATAACGTTATTTGTGGAGCATATCATATCTATGATCTGATTATATTCCTTTTAGCTTTATTGTGAGAGATGTGGGTTTTTTTTAGCAATATTACAATATGCTTCTCTTGACTGATGTGTTCCCAAAGTCTGTGTTAAAGAAATCACAGGCATGTATAAGCTGTGGTGTGGTTCTCACTGATCCTAAGTCATTACCACAATAACATCTTTAAAATGTGCTTTCTAATTTCTGGTAACTTAAGGCCATAAACAAGAGGATTCAGAACTGGAGGAATAACAACAAACTCCAGTGACAGAATAACAGCCACAAATGGGTGTATTTCTTCTATATTGTACCGGCTCAAGGCAATATCACAAAATCCTGTGATGGAATGAATCACAAATGAAACAAAATGTGGTAGTAACAAAGGTTAATAAATCACTGCTTTAGATATTAAGTTACTCCAGAGTGCTTTTGAATGTTGTGTGTACAAAAACTACTAGCCGTTCTTTTCTACACACGCTGTGTGCTGCTTTTTTCACTTTCACAGTCACTTTCAATACTCCATAACTCATGCAAAATGAGTACATCTATGTCAAACAAGTCATACGTTTCATGATAAGATACATATTTATTGAAAGCCACATACGGTTGAAAATGTATCAAATGTGACAAACAAAGGTACATTTAGTTGACCCTTTAAACTGCTTTCTTCCATTCTGTGCTGTGTTGGCACTTTTGTACTGTATATGTCGCATTGTCTAGTATTAACAATATTGTTAGACATATTGGATATATCTTTAAAATAACATTCATAAACAAACAGAAGATTCCTTTCTGCAGACTAACTCATGACATGATTCTAAATAATTAATTTTTACTGCACATAAAATTTTAACTTTCTTATTCGTAATAATTTGAAACCATATATCAGTGGATTGACAATTGGGGAACAAGGATGAATTCCATTGCCATTAAATTCTGGACACCTTGTGTTAACTCCTTTGAACCAAATCGCATATACAACAAATCAAACAGCAAGGAACCAACTACTACTATTAAAGAGAATAAGTGTGGTACACATGTCTGCATAAATTTACTCCTGTTCTCTTTGGATTTTAGGCATGTTCTGACCATGTATATATAGGACCAACAAACAAACGTACAATGG
>NW_026552789.1:0-1543 GCF_027596085.1 Anoplopoma fimbria | reverse complement strand
TCATCATCATCATCGTCATCACTCACTCCACCATCACTATCATCATCATTGTCATGGGCCTGCTCACACACTGTAGTGCTACTCTGTCCTGAAAGGGCCAGCTCACACACTGTTGTCCTGCTTTGTCCTGGTAGGACATAGTCCCCACTACCCTCAGTCACTTCATATACCCCTTCCCCCCACACTACATGAAGAGGAAGCAGGTTTCAGAATCCATTTCACCCTCTAGCTATTCTTTTTCTACGTTGCTCCAGTAACTGGACATTGTGCCACGAGTGTTGCCTATTAAATTAAATTCCTAAATTACCTTACAGTGTATGCTTCACAGACTGTTGTTGGTCACCTATAAAGAGAGAGAAAAAAACACATCACTATCTGTTCTTCACAAGAGACAGCTGTGATCAACTCACTCTCTCTCACACACACACACACACACACACACACACACACACACACACACACACACACACAAACACAGAAACGTGGGGCTAGCACTATGGGTATGATAACAGCCAAGGCTTGGTTCGAGAGAGGGTGGCCTACCAGAATTGGTGAAACTAAACGGAGCTGTACTAACCATTTTTTGGTGACAGGACCTGTGTTAAACCTCACGCCATCCATAAACCCCAGTAGTCTTAATTAAAAAAGTCATACTGTGATTTGTCTTTATCCATCAACCCACGACATCTAAAACTGCTTGTCGATCAATACCCTATTTCCGATAGCATCGTTGCCTAACCGGTTAGCAACTTACTAGGTTTCCAATGGGAAATTGTATTGCAAGTAAGTTGCTAACTTTGTTAACAAACGGTGTTGTCGAGAAACACACACCAGAAGGCTAGCCAAATTGGTTTTGTTTGTTTGTTTACATTTATCATGTGTGAGTAAAATATTCCAGCGCAGCCACTTATATACGAGACGATGTACGCTGTTTATCCTACTGGCCTAATTTATTAGTCAAACGATTGAGGTAACGGTAACTATACAAGCCAGTACCCTACGATATGTTGACAAAGTTGTCTTGCTGTCAGAGAATGTTTATGCCACACAACAAAAAGGCAACATTTTGGAAACAGACTAACGGTCTAAATAGGCTACATTTTTTTTTTTATATATGAAAATGATGGTATATTTAATTAAAACAGTGGAGATATGGAGAAGAGATGTTTTACTTACCTAGTCATTCTATGTCTGGATCGAGTCTTGATGCTGGCGTCCGTTATTTTCCGTTATTAAACGGGTAGAGTCTAGCGGTCCTCCAGCGGTCCGAGGGTGGCAAGCCGCCACCCTCGCGCATATTGAATGAGTAGAACTAACTCAGTGGTAACAGTAGCGGGCCTCCAGCGGTCCGAAGGTGGCATGCCACCGCCTTGACAGTGCAGCTGTACTCGCACACCATCGCGGATTACCTACCAAAATCCGCCGATGGCCCGATGTGTGTTTTGTAACTGTCAGTGGTCCGATGTCGAGCCACAGTTGGCATACCACCGGTGGCTTGCCGTCCTAACGCCACCAGTGGTCCGCTATATACATGCTAGCTGGG
>NW_026552788.1:0-1612 GCF_027596085.1 Anoplopoma fimbria | reverse complement strand
TATATATATACACACACATATATAAATATATATATATACATATATATATATACACATATATACATATTTATATATACACACATATATATATATACATATATATACTTTGCTGTGACACTCATATTTAACTCACATGCTGTCCATTTCTTCTGATCCTCCTTGAGATGGTTCTACTCCTTCATTGGAGTCCAGCTGTGTTTAATTAAACTGATTGGACTTGATTAGGAAAGGCACACACCTGTCTATATAAGACCTTACAGCTCACAGTGCATGTCAGAACAAATGAGAATCATGAGGTCGAAGGAACTGCCCAAGGAGCTCAGAGACAGAATTGTGGCAAGGCACAGATCTGGCCAAGGTTACAAAAGAATTTCTGCAGCACTCAAGGTTCCTAAGAGCACAGTGGCCTCCATAATCCTTAAATGGAAGACGTATGGGATGACCAGAACTCTTCCTAGACCTGGCCGTCCAGCCAAACTGAGCAATCGTGGGAGAAGAGCCTTGGTGAGAGAGGTAAAGAAGAACCCAAAGATCACTGTGGCTGAGCTCCAGAGATGCAGTAGGGAGATGGGAGAAAGTTCCACAAAGTCAACTATCACTGCAGCCCTCCACCAGTCGGGGCTTTATGGCAGAGTGGCCCGACGGAAGCCTCTCCTCAGTGCAAGACATATGAAAGCCCGCATAGAGTTTGCCAAAAAACACATGGAGGACTCCCAAACTATGAGAAATAAGATTCTCTGGTCTGATGAGACCAAGATTGAACTTTTGGCGTTAATTCTAAGCGGTATGTGTGGGAGAAAACCAGGCACTGCTCATCACCTGCCCAATACAATCCCAACAGTGAAACATGGTGGTGGCAGCATCATGCTATGGGGGTGTTTTTCAGCTGCAGGGACAGGACGACTGGTTGCAATTGAAGGAAAGATGAATGCGGCCAAGTACAGAGATATCCTGGAAGAAAACCTCCTCCAGAGTGCTCAGGACCTCAGACTGGGCCGAAGGTTCACCTTCCAACAAGACAATGACCCGAAGCACACAGCTAAAATAACAAAGGAGTGGCTTGGGAACAAGTCTGTGACCATTCTTGACTGGCCCAGCCAGAGCCCTGACCTAAACCCAATTGAGCATCTCTGGAGAGACCTGAAAATGGCTGTTCACCATCCAACCTGACAGAACTGGAGAGGATCTGCAAGGAAGAATGGCAGAGGATCCCCAAATCCAGGTGTGAGAAACGTGTTGCATCATTCCCAAGAAGACTCATGGCTGTACTAGCTCAAAAGGGTGCTTCTACTCAATACTGAGCAAAGGGTCTGAATACTTATGACCATGTGATATTTCAGTTTTTCTTTTTTAATAAATTTGCAAAAAGTTCTACATTTCTGTTTTTTTCTGTCAAGATGGGTTGCTGAGTGTACATTAATGCGAAAAAAATTAACTTTTTCGATTTTAGCAAATGGCTGCAATGAAACAAAGAGTGAACAATTTAAAGGGGTCTGAATACTTTCCGTACCCACTGTATATATATATGTATGTGTGTGTGTGTTCCAAAACATAAGACAAACGCATTTCGCTCGGTACAAATCGGTCCTGCGCTTATTAATATTAGTACAGT
>NW_026552787.1:0-5579 GCF_027596085.1 Anoplopoma fimbria | reverse complement strand
TTTTTTTCAATATACTATTTTATAGGAAACGACATTTGTTTGTTGATGCAGATTAGAGTAAAAATGTTCACACTTGTATTGTATGGAAGGACAGAGGTCCACTGTTGGCTGGTACATAATGACAGAGGTCCACTGTTGGCTGGTACTATGGCCTGTACATAACGACAGAGGTCCACTGTTGGCTGGTACAAAATTACACAAGTTCCCTCTTGGATAGCATGGAGTGACATTACAACTCCAGGTATGGAAATAAACAAGCAAGATCAATAGTACTTTTGAAAATAAAATCTAAACATAAAATAAAATATTATTCTTCAAACATTATTATTATTATATTGTTGTAACAAAATATAAAGGCTCAGCTGTAGTGGATGGCTTAACAATGTTTAGGCTTGACACTATTCAAATGAAGCGTTACCCAGAAGGCAAGGGTGTAATGAGTACTTAAAAATCTGAAAGAGGAAGAAAAAACAGGATAAAATTGGGAATAAAATGGTCAGCAGATGGATCCTTTCTTTTCATTTTCATTTAATTTATATTTCTTCCACAAAAATACCTTTGGACAGTTTTTACAAGCAGGTATTAAACAGGTACTGGCACTGGATTTCAATTAATTTTACAATGCACTTGTATCCTCAATCTATATTTCTTAGATAGCATGGAGCGACATTCACACTCTAGCATGGATGAATTAAAAAGAAATAAGCAAAATAGATCATGCTTATTTAACTAAACTAAATATAATATAATCTGTATTGGGTTGTTTTTTTGTATAAATAAAATAGCACCAGCAATGGTTTGATTGTAGTTTTTTGAAATGTGTAAGTAAGTATAAGTAAAGCAACAAAAATAATCTATTTTGGATAGTGACATTAAGGTATTGCCAGAGAACACAAATTTATCATGGTATGGGAAAATATAGTAAGTACTGGTAGTTATCAGTTTGTCTGAGATACAATGGATAAATCATCTTGAGGATCGATTAACCTCACAAAGCTACTGTTAAACTACTGCAACTACAGCTGTTGATAGCTCATATAGTTTTGGCTGCAGTTGAGTGTATTTTACTCCTTACCTTCATTGTTGTAATGGGAAAAATAATTGATCAAACTGTGATTTGTTTTATTTATTCTCATTATTACAATCAGTGTCACATGCGTCATATTTATTGGGTATAAAGAGAAGGCATATTTGAGGGAGGTCAAGGTGTTTAATGTGAGAATCAGAAATAGAATCAGTATCAGCTTTAATGGCCAAGTGAGTGGAAAATGTTTTGCTCTCAATGGGCATGCACAGAAATACAAATACGACTAAAAAGAGGGACAATATAGCTGAACAAAGGTAAACATAAAAATTTGACTACTATGCACGGATAAATTATATATATATATATATATATATATATATATATATATATATATATATACAGTGGTTAAATTGGGATTTTCTATGTGGGGGGGCTCTGATCCGGAGGGGCCGCCGCTCCCCATACGCAGAGTACGCAGAGCCAAAATTAAGGTTGCAAAAAAAAAAATCCATGATAGTCGTTATATTAGTACATTAAAGAAATTAGCATTTTTATATGTTGCTTAATATGTACACTGTAGATTTTGAGTGTGTTTGATGAGGTCACATTAAGGCTTGCCATTTGACATACCAGTAGCAGGCTATCCCTGCATGTCTAAGGTTAATTTTTCCTGCTTAATGAAAATGCAAGCCCATATCTAATGATATTAGCCTATTGGTGATGATCGACCTCTTTCAAAATACCGTGCACCTTTAATTTAGTTTCTCTTACCTCGCCATTCACCTGTCTACTACGATAATTATGTCTGATGATGACCGTTAGAATGATTTGACGTTGTGTTGTCTGATCTGGGGGGAGGAGGAGCTGCTGCGCAAGTTTCGTGCGCGATATGCCTACTTCTCAAACTTGCTCCAGATGTCTAGGCCAGCCTATCCCTACTCCATTATTTAGAATTGTGTTTTAAAACAACATAGATTTGCAATGGAAAAGTTGTAAATGAGTAGGACAACATTGCTCGTGATGGACTAGGCAGACTGCCAAAATCGGCTGGAGCCTATACAAAATTAAATTTGTCATTCCATTTTAACCCTTTAAATTCCATCTTTTTCAACATTTCTCAGTTGTTTTTTATTCGGCTTAACTCTGTGTTGGATTGTGATATTCATAACACAGGTTCCTAAAACCACAAATCAAATACAGTACAAACATTGCAAAACTATGTTATATACATGATTGGTCCTTGGGCTAAGATAGCAATTGCTTAATATTACTGGCACAGTAATGCAAATGTTCCCTGGCAATGGAATGGGTAATGGGTTTGTTTAACTTTTGTTTAAATTTGTAAGGAGTGCTATTGAGACAAAAATGAGCAGCTTATTTAAGGTGTTTTAAGCCATTAATATGAAGTGACACATTGTAGCTTCAACTTGCAGTAATCTCCCCTTTCTTATGTGAACGATAATACAGAACATGTCAGACATGTTACTTAAAGCTAAAGTAGTATAAGATCCACAAGTACGTGCATGGCACCTAAAAAATTAAGGGTTGAATTACATTTAAAATATCAATTAATTAATTGAAAGGTAATTGTGTGCAACATGACTCTTATACATTCTCTTCTAAACTAGAGAACAAACTGGATTGTGGACACACTTATTTATTATGCTTGACACACTGGCTTAATTTATGAAAAAATTATCTAAAAATGATCACTTATACTATAAGTGATGAACAGCATGATAACTTGGGTGACTTTGTGCAAGAATATGAAGCGATCTGTATTTTTACAAAATACTTTTATCAACAATCTGATTTGATGCAACCATCCAAGGGGAATTTATTATTTGTTCATCTCTCTGTGTACATTTCATGCAATTGTCCCTGTAAATAAGTCATACTGTAAGC
This sequence comes from Anoplopoma fimbria, assembly GCF_027596085.1. Taxonomy (NCBI): domain Eukaryota; kingdom Metazoa; phylum Chordata; class Actinopteri; order Perciformes; family Anoplopomatidae; genus Anoplopoma; species Anoplopoma fimbria. Next base: position 2,647 of record NW_026552787.1, on the reverse strand, counting down.
ATTGTGACTTATTACAATCACATACAGCTTTTTGAGAAGAGTTGCACATGTTTTAATGGTTATTCAGTTCATGATATGGAAATGAAAAAATCCCCTACACAGAAGTAGAGTGACCATCTCCCATGTGCTTCACACATCCTAACTTTTAAGGTTGAAGACTGCCTCTGACAAATGAGTGACTTGGAGTGGGTGAGGGGTGTGAATCTGTGCCAGAATAGATGTGACAATAATTGTCGGTCCTTATACAGAGGCTTAAGGATGCCTTGCAGGTCGAGCATCAGTGAATTGAAGCACTTATTGTGTCTACATCTAGTCTACCTGCACTAACAAAATAAACATAGTTGTATTATAGATTGACTTAGAATTTTTTCAGAAGGGCTGTAAGATAATCATTAAATCTATTTATGGTCGCGCTTAAGCTTCAAAAACTGTACATTCTTTCTTTCAAATCTCCACCCTATATTCAGATTTTAGGGGGGAAATATAATTTTGAGATTAACGATGTTGTGCTACCTAGTAAGACTTGTATTGTAGGAAAAGTGAATGGGGAGCCTTTTAAAGATCTCTCAGTGTACATTTTATGCAATGGTCACTGTAATGAAGTCATACTGTAGCAACAAGTATTACATTCACACACAGCTTTTTAAGAAGTGTTGCACATTTTTAATGGGTCTTGAGATCCACATATGGACGTGAAAAAAATCCTCTACACTGAATAAGTGGAGTGACCAGCACCCATGTGTTTCACACATCCTAACTTTTAAAGTTGAATTGTGGGGAAGGCTGCCTCTGAGAAATGAGTGACCTGGAGTGGGTGTGAATCTGTGCCACAAAAGATGTGACAATGTGTGTCAGTCCTTTGTTGTCTACAGAGTGGGAGGTGGTCTCCTGTAGCTGACACTGGTTGTTAGGTCATTCCATATTGGGCTTCAGAGTTACTAACTTCTCATAGATGTTATATCCAATTCAGACTGACTGAGACACTACAAGCTACTCAGAAAAAAATAGCTAAACTAGGTAATTAACATCAAGAAACATCGACTGAGAAGTTAAGGTTAAGAAAAACGTTTACACTTAGTAAAACGTCTACTTGCACTTATTCACAATCCCTGTTAAAGAAGACAGATTAAAGCAGTTTGTAAGGATGTTAAAGTGCAGGAAACTGTGATTGTTGTGTGCAAAGCCAGATTTACCTTGGCTGAGCATTATTAGGAAACTGCCCATTCCATAAAAATAGTTGTAAGCATCATGTCTGCCATCATCTGTTTTGATTCATTGTTGAGGGGAGTTTACTGCAAGTTGTAGCTACACTTCACACCCAAATTAACTGCACATTTGGGTCTCAAGAGCAAGGATGAAGAGGTGTGGTTCATTTCCATATCAGTCCTTTGCACCACAACTACACTCTGTCTCTAGGACTTTCTCACTTCGGTGATTATCATTTTTTGTGTCATTGCTAGTGTGCCGGCTGTTGTATGAAAAGTGTCAGTTCCATTTTGACAATGCTGCTCCATCACAGAGCATGATCATGTTTTTTTGCATTACAGTTTCTCTGTGTCAACATTGATCTTGATAAGCTGCCATTGGTATCCCTGTTCAAAATGTGTACAGGCAAGAGTAGAGAATCGACAGCCGACCTATCCTGAAGGAAACCCTAATATGAGTAACAGTAGGTCTTTATGGGTATTTACTTCCTCTAACATTGTCAACTGAAATGTTTCTTCAGCATGTACAGTTTAACCGTAAGGAAATGGGCATTGAAATATCATTTGGGATCAAAATGTATACAGGAAAGAGTAGATAATTGACAGCTGACCTATCTGAAGGATGTAGATGACTCTGTAGAGACTAATAACTAGAGCCATTTCTGCAGTATCAGTGTGAAATTAATGCAGGATGTGTGTTTCCACCTGATGCAAACTCTAAAATATGATTACATATCAGTAAGATGCTTGTGGTTTACTGGAATTTTCATGATCATGCAGGATGAGGAGGCATCTGCTGCACACCTTACGTCTAAAATATTTTTTCTTTTTAAGTGACAACCTTCATGTAATTCCTAAGGGAAATTAGATATTTTTAAATGCTATTGCACATGGTTTGAAATAAGAATGATAAGCTTTAAGCTATTGTTGTGAATGGGCAGTTTCTTACTAACATCCAGCCAATATAAATCTAGCTTTGACTATGATAATCAAAGTTTACTGTTCTTGAACAGCCTTACAACCTGCTATCATGTGTCCTTTAAAACGGTTACCTACAGCCTCTCTCAGAACCAGCATAAAAAGATGCAGACATAAAAATACAGCTTTATGTGTCAAATTATAATTATGTTACGAACTTTCCTCCAAAATGGAAAGTTCATAACATAATTATAAAATGGAAAAGATTGTCCCCACTTGGCTTGTATAGAATGACTGGAGTGACGCTCACACCCCTACACTAGTACAGAAATCTAAACAATGTTTCTGTTGTTATGTGACAAAGTAAAAAGCTAAGTGTGTGATCAGTGTTTTGCTTTTGTAAAAATGTTCATTGTTATGTACAGCCTTCAGGCTGCAGGTATCATTATACTGTGTCCCTCACAAATAAATGAATAAAAAAAACCTCAGTCATTATAATGTTGGTTCCTATTTTATTTAAACTG
>NW_026552786.1:0-4085 GCF_027596085.1 Anoplopoma fimbria | reverse complement strand
AGTTCCCTCTTGGATAGCATGGAGTGACATTACAACTCCAGGTATGGAAATAAACAAGCAAGATCAATAGTACTTTTGAAAATAAAATCTAAACATAAAATAAAATATTATTCTTCAAACATTATTATTATTATTATTATTATTATTATTATTATTATTATTATTATTATTATTATTATTATTATTATTATTATTATTATATTGTTGTAACAAAATATAAAGGCTCAGCTGTAGTGGATGGCTTAACAATGTTTAGGCTTGACACTATTCAAATGAAGTGTTACCCAGAAGGCAAGGGTGTAATGAGTACTTAAAAATCTTAAAGAGGAAGAAAAAAACTAAAACAGGATGAAATTGGGAATAAAATGGTCAGCAGATGGATCCTTTCTTTTCATTTTCATTTAATTTATATTTCTTCCACAAAAATACCTTTGGACAGTTTTTACAAGCAGGTATTAAACAGGTACTGGCACTGGATTTCAATTAATTTTACAATGCACTTGTATCCTCAATCTATATTTCTGATATAAGCTGGAGCTATTACTTACACTCTAGCATGGATGAATTAAAAAGAAATAAGCAAAATAGATCATGCTTTTATTTAACTAAACTAAATATAATATAATCTGTATTGGGTTGTTTTTTTTGTATAAATAAAATAGCACCAGCAATGGTTTGATTGTAGTTTTTTGAAATGTGTAAGTAAGTATAAGTAAAGCAACAAAAATAATCTATTTTGGATAGTGACATTAAGGTATTGCCAGAGAACACAAATGTATCATGGTATGGGAAAATATAGTAAGTACTGGTAGTCATCAGTTCGTCTGAGATACAATGGATAAATCATCTTGAGGATCGATTAACCTCACAAAGCTACTGTTAAACTACTGCAACTACAGCTGTTGATAGCTCATATGGTTTTGGCTGCAGTTGAGTGTATTTTACTCTTACCTTCATTGCTGTAATGGGAAAATAATTGATCAAACTGTCATTTTTATCATTCTCATTATTACAATCAGTGTCACATACATTTATTGGCATAAAGAGAAGGCATATTTGAGGGAGGTCAAGGTGCAGCCTAATGAGAATCAGAAAATAGAATCAGGCATCAGCTTTAATGGCCAAGTGAGTGTGGAAAAATGTTTTGCTCTCAATGGGCATGCACAGAAATACAAATACGACAAAAGAGGGACAATATAGCTGAACAAAGGTAAACATAAAAATTTGACTACTATGCACGGATAAATTATATATATATATATATATATAATCAACAATAGTTATGTTTTAAAGAGTAATACTCTAACAATTGAACTGAGATAATAGCCAACTGAAATGTTTCTTTAACTACAGTTAACTGGTATGTTAGTGTTTTTAATGGGCATTGAAATTGTGATGAGCTATTTACAACTTATTCAGAACCATCTAACCAAGATACAGATCAGTGAATAAAGCTTTACATGCTGACCTTTGTTTGGAACTTTGCGAGTTACAACTAGAAAGGGAGGTCCAAACTTGACCATATAGAATTAATTTAGTCCCCTTTTTCCTATACAAAATTAAATTTGTCATTCCATTTTAACCCTTTAAATTCCATCTTTTTCAACATTTCTCAGTTGTTTTTTATTCGGCTTAACTCTGTGTTGGATTGTGATATTCATAACACAGGTTCCTAAAACCACAAATCAAATACAGTACAAACATTGCAAAACTATGTTATATACATGATTGGTCCTTTTGTTGTCTACAGGCGGGAGGTGGTCTCCTGTAGCTGACACTGGTTGTTAGGTCATTCCATATTGGGCTTCAGAGTTACTAACTTCTCATAGATGTTATATCCAATTCAGATTCTCTGACTTAATATTGTCAAAGTTACCCAGAAAAAAATAGCTAAACTAGGTAATTAACATCAAGAAACATCGACTGAGAAGTTAAGGCTAAGAAAACTTACACTTAGTAAAACGTCTAAATTTGCACATATTCACACAATCCCTGATAAAGAAGACAGATTAAAGCAGTTTGTAAGGATGTTAAAGTGCAGGAAACTGTAATTGTTGTGTGCAAAGCCAGATTTACCTTTGGCTGAGCATTATTAGGAAACTGCCCATTCCATAAAAATAGTTGTAAGACCATGTCTGCCATCATCATTGTTGAGGGGAGTTTACTGCAGTCAGCTATGACTTCCACACCCAATTAACTGCACATTTGCCCTCAAGAGCAAGGATGAAGAGGTGTGGTTCATTTCCATATCAGTCCTTTGCACCACAACTACACTCTGTCTTTCTAGGACTTTCTCACTTCGGTGATTATCATTTTTTGTGTCATTGCTAATTGTGCGGCTGTTGTAGGAAAAGTGTCAGTTCCATTTTGACAATGCTGCTCCATCACAGAGCATGATCATGTTTGCATTACAGTTTCTCTGTGTCAACATTGATCTTGATAAGCTGCCATTGGTATCCCTGTTCAAAATGTACAGGCAAGAGTAGAGAATCGACAGCCGACCTATGCTGAAGGAAACCCTAATATGAGTAACAGTAGGTCTTTATGGGTATTTACTTCCCAACATTGTCAACTGAAATGCTTCTTCAGCATGTACAGTTTAACTCGTATGAAAATGGGCATTGAAATATCATTTGGGATCAAAATGTATACAGGAAAGAGTAGATAATTGACAGCTGACCTATCCTGAAGGATGGATGACTCTGTAGAGACTAATAACTAGAGCCATTTCTGCAGTATCAGTGTGAAATTAATGCAGGATGTGTGTTTTCCCCACCTGATGCAAACTCTAAAATATGATTACATATCAGTAAGATGCTTGTGGTTTACTGGAATTTTCATGATCATGCAGGATGAGGAGGCATCTGCTGCACACCTTACGTCTAAAATATTTTTCTTTTAAGTGACAACCTTCATGTAATTCTCTAAGGGAAATTAGATATTTTTAAATGCTATTGCACATGGTTTGAAATAAGAATGATAAGCTTTAAGCTATTGTTGTGAATGGGCAGTTTCTTATAACATCCAGCCAATATAAATCTAGCTTTGACTATGATAATCACTGTTTACTGTTCTTGAACAGCCTTACAACCTGCTATCATGTGTCCTTTTTAAAACGGTTACCTACAGCCTCTCTCAGAACCAGCATAAAAAGATGCAGACATAAAAATACAGCTTTATGTGTCAAATTATAATTATGTTACGAACTTTCCTCAAAATGGAAAGTTCATAACATAAATTATAAATGGAAAAGATTGTCCCCACTTGGCTTGTATAGAATGACCAGTGGTTTTCAAACTGTGGGGCGCGCCCCCTCTGGGGGGCGCCAGAGTTCTTCAGGGGGGGCGCGACGTGAGAAAAAATAAACCCGAAAAAACCACTGAAAGTCGATGATTCAAATCATCAGTCGTACTTCAACTGTAGAAGTAACATAACTAAATCAATTTTCAACCGTTTATCTTCGTGCAAACCATTTAACAAATCTACACACTTGTATCTTCAATAATATCTAAACAGAATTTCGATATCATTTAAAATTTCTTCAGAATCACAGTTTTAGTTTCATACCGCTTCGTTTACAGCTGTTTTCATTGAAGACGTCAGCCCATTCTGATACACCTACTTCTAGACATCGTAACTCATTCATTTTTCAACCGTTTACGATCGTTCAAACCATTAAACAAATCTACACACTTGTATCTTCAATACTATCTAAACAGAATTTTGATAGCATTTATACTTTTTTCAGAATCACAGTTTTAGTTTCAAACCGGCATCGTTTTCAGTTGCTTATAATAATTTAGGTCACCATAGCAACGCCGGTAAACAAACCCCGCCGAATAGTCGAATCTCTGGACTGAAAAGGCAGATCTGATTCGACTCAGAAAATTCAGAGTCGGAAGATGTTGTAATGTTTAAAAAATATGTTAAAAAAATACGTTTCAAAGATATGTTTCAAATGTTTTAAAATTATGATCAGAGATGTTTAAAATGTGTAAAATAATTAAGATAGCTTTCAAAACACAGGTATTTAGAACATTATTTTTTTTGGGGGGGGCTCAGCTGAAAATTTTTCTCTGAGGGGG